>NC_081417.1:154195502-154378002 GCF_949786415.1 Peromyscus eremicus
AGAAATGTGAAGAGGAGAGGGAGAGGGAAGAAAGGAGGCAAGAGAGAAAGAAGAAAGGGTAAAAAAGAAGGAAAGAAAGGAGTAATTTTACCTCTAGAATAAATATGTTTATATGGACTTCCCATAACAATTTTACTCTTTGTGTTCATGTGCACGTGTGATGGCTACAGGTTGACATCAGGTATCTTCATCAATTTCTCTCCACCTTGTTTTTTGAGGCAAGGTCTCTCTCTGAACCAGATAGATTGTTGTTGGTTGTCTAGACTCGCTGACCAGTAAGCTCCTTGGGATCTGCCTGCCTCTGACTCCTGACCCCCACATCTGCCCCCCTCCAAGCCCTTGGCTTGTGGATATGCTGGCACACCCATCTTTTACATGGGTGCTGGGAATCTGAACTCAGGTATTCAAGTTTGCTCAGCCAGCACTTCCCCAATGAGCCATTTCCCTAGCCTCGGAATTTTGCTTTTTACAGCAAAATGAGAACAAATAATGCAAGGGAAAGGAATCTGCACCCATATAACACAAAGTCAACAACTCTTCCTACAACCTCCAACTTCACAGCATCCAGCAATTTTCCATAATTTCCATAATGGCCAAGATGGGAAGACACGCAGTAATAACAAATAAAACATGCCATTATCCATGCACAGGTGTAACCTCAAAACACACAGATTTTTCTTCAGGACTCTAGAAACATGCTTACAGTTGCTGATTTTGCCCAAACTTGCACATTTTCCGTCAATTTACCTCAGAATAAAACTACTGCCAGTCCAGACAGTCACTGAATCCACCACGGGTCTGAAATTACAGAAACCAAATTGGCTTGCAGTGTCCTTCCCTCACTAGCCCCAGTTCTCCGGGAACCCAAAGTGTGGTGAATCTGTCCTACCATCCTTGTCTTAGCCATGGCATCACCAAGGAGCTCAGAGGTGGCGTGTTATTACTGTGAGCCTTGCATTGTGGTTTAGTCTATCTGCAAGACACATTATGCGTGATGTGTATGTGTATGTGTGTTATATGCACACATACACATGCACAGAATCCTAAAGAAACATTAGGTGTGCTGCTCAAAATGCTCTGCCTTATCCCCTCAAGGTAGGACCTCTTACTGAAGCCAGAACTAGGCGGGCAGCCAGCCAGTCCCAGCCATCTTCCTGGGCCTCCCGAGCCACCATGATGGGGTTATAGGGTGAATGGCTATGCCTGGCTTTTTATAGAGATGCTGGAAGTTTCAACCTGGGTTCTCATGCTTATACATCTAGCAGTCTTACCCACTGAGCCACCTCTCCAGCCCTAGAAAGGCACTTTTGTCTTCTTAAGAAACTCTATAGGGGCCCAGTAAGATGCCTCAGTGGGTAAAGCTGCTTGGTGCCAAGCCTAATAACCAGAACTCATATGGTGGAAGGAGAAAACCCACACCTGCAAGCTGTCTTCTGTCCTCCACATGCATGAACACAGAGAGAGAGAGAGAGAGAGAGAGAGAGAGAGAGAGAGAGAGAGAGAGAGAGAGAGAGAGAGGCTAAAAAGAAAGAAGGAAGGAGGAGGGAGGGAAGAAGGAAGCAAGGGGGAGAAACCTCTATAGCCCCTGCACTCACTGTGGATTTGTGTCACCAAGTGGGCACTGGGGACTCCAAGCCCAGGAGCTTCCAAGACAGTGGGAAACAGGGCACTGCTTCCACCGCAGGTCTATGAAGGATGAAAAGCTTTGGCTGACCACTCCTCCCTTCACTTGCTCAAAGCTACTAATTTCTTTTAATATTTTAGTGTGTGTGTGTGTGTGTGTGTGTGTGTGTGTGTGTGTGTGTGCACGCCCATGCCCATGGAAGCCAGAAGGGGGTGCCAGGTCTTTTGAAGCTGGATTTCCAGGCAGTTTTGAGCTACCACATGGTGGGAACCAAACTCATGTTCTCTGCAAAAGCATCCAGTGTCCTTAACCCTAAGCCATCTCCCCAGCCCATTAAGTCACAAATTTTAATTTATTGTCATTATGATTATCTTTGCTAATCACTGCGACAGTACAATGGAAGGTGATTTAAATGCTTCCCTACTATTTTTTGGCTCTTCCGGCTTCTTTTCTTGGTATTTTTGGGGGGTGGGGGAATGGGATTTAGAAACATGATCTAGAAACAGCTTGGCAGGAGAAGGAAGCCGCCAGAATGGCCCCCGGGGGTGCAGAACTCTTGGCACTGCACATTCTTGGCATGGCTCCTCTGAGGCCACAGGGACCGTCCTCAGCAAGCTTGGGCATCTGCCCGGAATCACAGAGCTGGCCTCGTTCACATGCCACTCATTCTTGGCAGGCCAGGTTCTGAAAGCTCCAGCCTGCAGTACCTCTCTCTCTCTCTCTCTCTCTCTCTCTCTCTCTCTCTCTCTCTCTCTCTCTCTCTCTCTCTCACACACACACACACACACACACACACACACACACACACACACCAACAACAACAACAACAACAACAACAACAACAACAACAACAACCACCACCAAGATGCAGACAGAATGTCTCTCTTCCTGGATGAGAAGGGTACCTTGTCAGCCAGTCTCCCGTCACCTGGGCATGTGCAGATGTGGGCTATAATGCAGGCAGAGAGTAAGCCCCCAGGAGAAGCCAGGAACACCTGGGGGATGGGAGTGGGGAGCCCCCAAAAAGCTGATCAGAGAAACAACTATGTTCCAAAGATAAAATGAATGATGAACATTTCTTTAAAAGTCTAGAAAAGGCCATGGGGAGGGGTGGAGACGGGCTAGCAGAAAGCAGGGGTATAGGATATGGGGGCGGGTGGAGGATGGGGGCAGACCACTTCACATGAACACTGAAGTGTATATTTATGTTACAGAATGGAAAGAGAGTGAGGGGTTATGAAAACATTAGCCAGGACTTCATTTAAATGTTTTCAACTTCATATTTAACAACATCTTCACTGAAAGTCGTTATGTTTCACTTATTAGGTACTTTCTGCATATCAGGCTGTGTGCTAGACTGTATGTTAGATATGTCAATCATTCTAACAGGTGTCTTTGGTGTATAATTGAACGTAATTCTCTCATCATCCCAGTTTTACACATGAGGACACCAAGGCTCAGAAGGCTTGAGTCACTTGCTCCAAATTAGACTTTCAAACTGGTACAGCCTCTACTGAATCCATGTCTGTTTCATCTTAAAGCTCCATGCTTTAAGCCTGACCCATAGTGGCCTGTTTAAAGAGGGAGATATTCATGTTTGTCTGTGTATGTTCTCAATAGGTGGTCTCTATTTAAGAGGCTTTCATAGATGGTTCTGTGATGTGTCCAGAAGAGAGGTGGACTGCCTTCCATCTTGCTGGTTAACATGCACACAACCCTCCATTCCCACATTAAAGTAAATCAGCCACCTCACATGATACTGAAAGTCCACTTGTCCATAGTTTTAGAGAACATAGGATTTACTCTTCTCTCCTGAATTTATATGTGTCTCTGTGTGTGCATGAATGCTTGCATGCTTTTGCACTTGCAGATGAATGTGTGTGCACATGGAAGCCAAGGTCAACCTTGGATATTATTGCTTGGTTACTATAGATTTTTGTATTTTTTTTTTGCTTGGTTGGTTTTATTTTTAAGACAGGGTCTGTCACTGGCCTAAGTGTCCATGATGCTCAGGGATCTGTCTCCATATTCCCAGCACTAGGATTACAAGCTTATTTTGCCATACTAGGCATTTTTATGTATGGTCTGGAAATCAAACTCAGGTCCTCATGCCTGTGTTATGCATACCCACTGAAGCATCACCCCAGTCCTTATCTCTTAGAGAAAGAAAAGGCAAAGGGGGCAGAGAAAAGAAATGAGGAAGAAGGAAGGGAGCCTAACAGGAATTCTAAATTCCTCTTTCCAAAATAGGATTATTCCTTCTACCCTCTGAACTCCATTTGCTATTAGTCACTTAGAGGCAAACAGTAAGAGACTCAGTGGTGGCCCCTGGGCATCTCTGTAGGCTCTACTCCATAGGAAGAAAGCACAGGCTCATGTGTGCTTGAAATACTGACCAGGAACACTGAGAAGATCAAGGCTGAGACACAGTGGAGGTGCTGGAAGATCGAGAGGGAAAGGTCATCTCTGGCTTAATGACTGGTCTGAAATGCTTGGGAAAGAGGTAGTATATAAACTAGGCCAGGCAAGACCAGTAAGAGATGTACTTGGTATGATGGCAAGGGCTTTGGTGATGGGGGTATAAGATATTGGCACTACATAAAGCAAAACAAACAAGGTAATCAGTTTACTTGAACAGTTTTCTCCAGAATGAACTATTATTTGGAGAATGGTGTGGTTTGTCCCATGGGCTCCCTCTCCCTGTGGTATTTTGTGGCAATAGGCCAGAGGTAAGTTTGGATATAGGCAAAAAAAGTGAACACTGTTCAGAGCAAAAGCTTTACGTGTGTGAGCCTGCTTCATAGAGTGCACTGGATCAAGCCCAGTGTATAAGTTTAAATCCCAGGTAGGTGCAATGCATAAGTCTAGATTGATCATGTTGGAAGGACCCCTTCTCTTGGGGAAGCATTTGTTAGGGTAAAAAAAACATAGAGCTTTACTCACTGGCTCTATGGGGGCGGGGAGTGTCTGGAGAAAAATACCAAAAGCCCCTATCTAATCTGGAAAGGATTCCACCTGTGGTGGGAGCACTGGCAGGAGGAGGGGCCACCAGCAAACGCAGCTCCCCACTCTCTTCAAAATTCCCACATGGTAGAGACATCCATCCACTCTTCGTTTATGGGGAAAGCCTTGGGGTGGCTTCACAGGAAGCTTGCCACTCTATGAGAACCCCATTCCTTGTACCGCTCTCTGATTCTTGTTATGGTTTTAATATGAAGTGTCCCCTGCAAAGGCTCTGGCAATGAATGCTTAGCCTCTGATGAAAGAGATATTCAGGGTGGGCTTTGAAGAAGTGACTGGATCATGACGAGGTCTATGCTGTCATGTTAATAATTGTGTGTGTGTGTGTGTGTGTGTGTGTGTGTGTGTGTGTGTGAGAGAGAGAGAGAGAGAGAGAGAGAGAGAGAGAGAGAGAGAGAGAGAGAGAGAGAGAGAGAGAGAGGGAGGGAGTGAGTTTGGGTATAGTTTAAGGTCATGACTCTAGAAAGGGCATCCTGGGAGACAAGAAAGAAATCTTAAGGCAGGAGAAAAAGAAGCGCATAGACTGTATGTGGGGACTTTCTAAGGGGAGGGAAGGAACTAGCTAAAGGGGGTAGGGAGCATGGTGGAGGGGAATGAAGGAGAACAAAGTATAATGTACAATGAATATGCATGAAAATGCCGTATGAAAACCATAACTCTGTACACTTACCAAAAATAAATAAATAAATACACACATAAAAATAACTACACACATAAATCTATACTTCTTTAATTCAGATAAACTACTGGAGTGGTGAAATTAGGGGAGATAGAGTGTAGTTGTAGTAAGCAGGTAATTGGGGGCATGCCCTAGAAAGATAAACCTTCAGTACAGACCCCTCCCTGCTACTGTCTGCACCCTGGCTACCCTGAGATGAGCAGCCTCTCTCTCTCTCTCTCTCACACACACACACACACACACATACACACACACACACACACACACACACACACACACACACATCGCGCCTCTCATCAGGCTCACAGCCATGGATCCAACTAACTTTGGGCCGAGATCTCTGAAACTGTGAGCTGTAACAAATGGTTCATCTCTTACACTGGTATGGCTCAGGTATCTGTCACAAAGATGAACACCTGACCAGTATACTTTTGGCCTGGGCACATGATAGGAGCCTGGCTGGGGGCAGGGGTGTGCAGGTCAGCTAAGACACATTCTCCCATTAGAAGGTGAGCCTTAGAATTGACTAGCCTCTCCTCTTTCCTGGATGTGGTCATATCTAGATCTGAGCTGGCCTGGAGCTGGCAAGGAAGAGACATGGAAACACCTGGGTCCCTGAAGCCACTAAGTCTCCAAATATATCCCCCACCGTATACTTCCTGCTGAGAGGAGGAATACGTTTCTATAAGGTCAAAGACAGCTTCAGGAAGATTCTCCTTTTTGTTCCTTGACAGGGAAGTGGTGGCAATAGGATTTGAACCTAGGCAGTCTGACTCCAGGGTCTATAGGATGAAACCATCAAGACACAGAGCAAACCCTATGAGGTTCCCCACCAAGCAAAAGTCTTGGGAGTGGTCAATAGTAGGTGGTCATCTGCTCAGAGGGCCAAAGTAGCCAGGCACCCAGGGCAGCAAAGCCAACTGAGTGTAAGAAGCTGGAGTTGCTCTTGGTGGAGGGCAGGTGTGGGTTTCAGAGGTTGGCTCTTGGCTGCTTCGAAGGCCAGAGAACCCTCAATTCTAAACCTGTCTGACCATCTAGATTCACCCAAGCAAACTCCCAAGGGCTACAATGCCCACCCTCTGGGGCTGAGCTCATATCTAAATAAGGACATCTCCCCTGATCCCTTTACCTAGCAGAGTTTCCATCTTCTTCACTCAGTGAGCAAAATGGGCAAATTGGGCAAGTTAGTTCCTACCTTTGCACACCATGAGGAGAAGCCTTTCCACAGAATAAAAGGAAGGTTCAGGACTCCAAAGATGGCAGCGGCCTGGCTGCCATGCCCCCTCCCCATCTTCTGGCAGCTCCAGCTAGACCTCAAACCACTAGTCCCGTCATCAGTGTGACCAGCAGTCTCCTCCTTGTTCAGTGATTGTCCTCAATCAGTGTCCCCAGCAGAGCTCAGAGCAGTAATTACCAACACTTTGGTTTGTTAGCAGTTCTTTCCTTTCCAGCAAGGTTTGGCAAGGGGTGGTAATTGGGAGCTTTCTGCTTACAAACACACTAAGACTTCAAACCCCAAGGCAGCAAGAGGAAAACACTCCCACTCCCCAGACCCCTCTCACTTTCGATTCATAGGCTTTCCCTGGATCCCTGTGAAGGAGGTCACCTCTGCCTGGAAGCTCTCTGGGATTCGTGGAGGACCCTCCACAGCATTCTGATCTATACACACTCTGTGGGAGGAGCCTGTGGCTGAGGCATCCTGTGTCAGCAGGACATCCCATTGGCATCCTCTTTCAGGTACATCAGTGACTCTGATGTGCCAGTGTTCGGGGGAGGCAGATGTAGGCTGTATGTGGGTCTGGTTACCTTCCTGGGCTGCTACAGGAACAACCCCCAGGCTCAGTGAGACCAGGAGTGTCCTCGGGGTTACAGAATGAAAAGGAGAGCCTGAGGAGCGACTCCCAGTATTTTCATGATGCTGCCTCCTCCCAGGGGACTCAAGACAAAGCGAGTAGCTACCTAAAAGATGACTTTGTACCACCTGGAAGGTGACCTGGCAGCGCCTAGGAAGTGCCATGGTAACTATGCAATGACCTAGAAGTGACCATGTGCCACCTGAACGGGACTTTGCACCATTGCTTTTACCACACACCATGACATGTTCCGTTGTTGAGGCCTTGATTGGTTGCACAAAGACCCTCTTCCTTCTCTTCTTCCCCTCAGCGTCTCCCATCCCACCCCACATCCTGCAAAGTTACTGAAAATAATCACTCCTAGCAGACCAGCCAACGCTAGAATTAGCTGTGTTTCTTGTTGTTTTAAGAAAATACCCCCGAGGGGACCTGATTAAAGGACAAAGATCTGTCTTTGGCTCATGGATTCAGAGGGTTCATCGTCCTCTCAGCTCCAGACATCTGAGAAAGACATCAGGGCAGTGGGAGAGTGTGGAGGAACATCATCATGTCATGACAGACAGGAAAGAGGGGGGTGGGGGAAGGAGGTGGGGAGAGGGAGAGAGACCATCCCCAGGAAAAGTCATACCACCAGTGGCTCCACCTCCTAAAGATCCCAGAACCTCTCAAAAACGATGCCATTATCAGAAGCCAAGCATTCAACATGTGAGCCTTTGTGAGGGACACTTCACTCTATGCCACAGCGACACTAACACTCCTTCCCACTTAAATCAAGTGCATAGGAGGCCTTCCTGATATAATTTTTAAGATTTATTTCGTTTATGTGTATGAGTGTTTGCCTGCGTGTATGCCTAGTGCCCAAGGAGGTCAAAAGAAGGTGCTGGGTCCCCTGGAACTGGAGTTAAGGATGGCTGTGAGCCATCATATGGCTGTTGAGAACTGAACCCGGATCCTCGGCAAAAGCAACAAATGCTCTTAAGCGCTGAGCCATCTTATCTTCACGTCTTACGTCCACTCTCCAAATTTTAGCAGAACTACAGGAAACCGCCCATCCTTCTGAGGGCTTTGGAGCTGTCTCTGTTTGGATTCAAGATGGCAAATGAACCCACACATCCCACTCACACTGCCCTGTCTTCCCTCCTAACAGTATGGCCAGTTTGGCAGGAAGCAACGTTTCCTCCAAAGCTGGGCTGGGGCCACAGGGCAAAGGAAAGTGGGATGCCCCAGTGGTCTGCTTGAAGGAGCCCTTGCTCCATTCCAGCAATTAGTGAGAAATTCAAATGGCTTCCAGCTAGAACTTTCAGTGTCTCTGAAGGGGAATTTGAGAAGATAAATCCTTGCTGTTTGAGATGCTGGTAAAGAGTTCCCAGTCTTCAGCCTCAAGGGCGCCAGGGTCCCATAGCCTTTGATCCTCTAAATTTAGCTTTTTTCCATAAACATTTCAAATATCCCATTAATTCAGATTCCCTGGAGAACCTCCTGCAATCAGAGCACAGGTTCAAGAAGAATATTAGCTGTTCAGAAACACCCGGAGCCTTTCCAGAAAGTCACAGCCGGACACCAGTTAGGGTGGGCTGACCTTGGAACTGTCCCTTGGAAAAGAACATAAAATTTTACTCCACACTATTTGCAATTCAGCAGATAATGACTGAGCAGGCAGTGGGGACCCAGGGCCCCTGCAGGGTGCTCAAATAGAGTGGGGTAGATTCTCGTGTGTATGACGGTAAGGAAAAAAAAACAATCATTTTAAATATTAAGGTGTGCATATGTGTACATGCGTGAGTGTGTGTGTATGTATGTATGTATGTATGTTTCAGTACATTTTACAAGCAAAATACAAAAATATATGTATACTTCAAAATTACTCCAAAACTTTTATAAATATTGCTGTGATGAAACACCATGACCAAAAGTAACTTACAGAAGAAAGAGTTTATTTGGGCTAACAGGACCAGAAGGATAAGAGCCTGTCGTAGTGAGAGGCGTGAGAATAAGCGGGAGGCACAGTTGCTGAAGCTAAGAGCTCACATCTTGACCCACAAGCACAAAGCAGAGAGAGAAAACTGGATGAGTCACCAGGATCTTAACTTTCAAAGCCTGTCCCCAGTCACACACACCAAGGCTGCATCACTCAAGCCTTCCCAAACAGTGCCAAAAATTTGGGACCAAGTGTTTAAATGCTTAAGACTATGTGGGGTACAGTTCTCGTTCAAACCACCACAAATATTTAAATGGTATTGCTTCTTCCTAGATTCTTGGATCTTCCCACTCCGTGTGTGTGTGTGCGCGCGCGCGCTGCACTCATATGTACTCTTTCTCTTTCTCTCACACACATACAGAGAGAGAGAGGAAAAAAGGGAGAGGGAGAGAGAGAATGCACACATGTGCACACGCACACACACACACACACACATACACACACACGTACAAACACAGGAAGCAGAGAACACCAACGATGATTTCTTGGGAAAGGTGGCATTTAATCTGACATTCAGGGAATGGTTAGAACTGTGTGCCATTTTCCTGCCTTTCAAGTTCCTCTTTGTGTTGCTGTCAGATTGTTTATGTCGTTCACAACAGTCCAGCCAGGGAAATGGGTACGTGACAATTCTGGCATGTTCTGAGAGCCAGAGAGCACAGGTGAGGCTATCATTCAGAAAAGAACATGCTGTTGCTATCTTCCTTTGTTTGGAAAACACAATTGTCATGAGCCTTTGTACCGCACAGCTTTATCAGATTTGTGGCACAGTGAACGGGAGAACGTGGCTTTCTAGCATTCCTGGCTGAGAGCCATAACTAGTGGGAGCATGTGTGCTCCAGATGACAGTGGTGTGCAGAGCTTTGTTTTCAAATCAGAGGAATATGTTAACACATTTCTCAGTACCATGTCATGGGATGTCAGTTCCTTGCCCCCAGGGTTAACCTTGTACATAGTGCAGATTCTCTCTCTCTCTCTCTCTCTCTCTCTCTCTCTCTCTCTCTGTGTGTGTGTGTGTGTGTGTGTGTGTGTGTGTGTGTGTATCCTGGGGCGTTCTCCACTATTGCTCTCCACTTTATTACCTGGAAATGGAATCTCTCACTGAACCTGAAGCCTGTCGTTGGGTTAAGCTGGCCAGTGGTGATCAGCCTTGTGGCAGTTTGAATAGGAAACTCCCCCCACTGATTCATTTGTCTGAACACACAGTGTTGAGTTTGAGTGGTGCAGTTTGGGGAAGCTGTGGAACCTTAGGAGATGGGGCCTTGAGAGAGGAAGCCTGTCACTGGGGAAGGCTTTTACAGCCTTGCCCACTTTCTGTTCTTGCCCTGCTTCCTGTATGTGGATGAAAATGTGACCAGCCATCTTCCTGTTCCGGCTGCCATGCCTTCCCTCCATGATGGACTCTCTCCCTCTGGAACCATATGCTGAAACAAACCCTATCTTCCCTAAGTCACTGTTGTCAGGGTATTCTATCACAGCAAAGGAAAGAATTTAAAACTAGCTGTCTCTGCTCCCCAGTGCATTCTGTCTATGCCTGGATGTTTATGTGGATGCTGTGGATTTGAACTCAGGTCCTCATCATTATGGAGAAGTTCTCTTACCCATTAGGGTGGGAGCATTGGCCTGGAACCATGAAAAAGATGATCCTGAATGTGCCAGAGGTTACTAAGCATAGCCAAGGGAAAAGGCAGGGACAGGGAAATAAAATTGCTATTGAGCCTAGCAATATCCTTGGAACCTTGAATCAAGCTATATCTAAACCCTATCCTATCCAGAGTCTTGAAAGTTATAGGCCCAAATAAACATCCTTTTATAGCTTGACCAAGTAAAAGGGTTTTTTCCACAATGTCCAACCAAGCATAGGGTTCTGAATAAAAGCAATAATGACATTTCCAGTCATTAGCTGCCTTGAAAAGCACTGAGTACCCCATGACTCGGGGTATTCAAGTAGAGCATAAACATCCCTGACAGGCTGGAGAGAGCTTTTACTTGCACACAGAATTGATTTGGGGGTTTGGGAAACAAAACTACACAAATTAAACCCAATCAACCCACTGTGTTGATTGACTGACAGTGTCATGAATTGTGGAAGCTAGCACAGTGGTCCAGCAGTTAAGAGAACACACTGCTCTTGCAGAAGACCCAAGTTCAGTTCCCATCTCCTACATTGAGGGGCTCATAACCACCCATAACTCCAACTCCAAGGGAAACAACACCCTTTTCTGGCCTCTTTAGGCAACTGCATGCATGTGCACTTACCTATGCACAGACATATGTGCAGATACATAATTAAAAATAAATTTTTAAAAAACAAATCGCTACTGACCAGGCATCTAGGTGAAAGTGTTTCCCATTTTGGTCTCCTGCTCCACAGTGCCCTGTGGTGGTATTGTGTTCCCCAAAATATTGTGTACCCTAATAAACTTATCTGGGGTCAGAGACAGAACAGCCACAATATTAAAATAGAAGTTAGGCAGTGGTAGCACACGTCTTTAATCCTGGCATTCCAGAGGCAGAAATCCATGTGTTCAAGGATACAGCCAAGCATGGGGACTCACGCCTTTAATCCCAGAAAGCGAGCCTTTAATCCCAGGGAGTGGTGGTAGAAAGCAGAAAGGTATATAAGGCGTGAGGACCAGAAACTAGAGGCATTTGGCTGGTTAAGATTTTAGGTTTTGAGCAGCACAGTTCAGCTGAGAGCCATTCAGATATGAGGACACAGAGGCTTCCAGTCTGAGGAAACAAGATCAGCTGAGAAGTTGGCCAGGTGAGGTTAGCTGTGGCTTGTTCTGTCTCTCTGACCATCCAGCATTTCACCCCAATAACTGGCCCCGGGTTTGATTTTATTAATAAGCACTTTTAAGATTTCTGCTACAGTGTTCTTCCTGCCTTGTCGCTAACCATTGCTATCTCATTGTCACACACTAGCCACCTCCCTACTTTCTAGAGTTGGGACTGCTGAGAGTAATTGAAAGCTTTTCTTCCCAGAATGCATTAACTGTGTCAGCCTCTGTCTGAATCATGGGATTGACAGGAGAATCATCAAATACAGCATTCATACAGGGACATCTCCCCCCACTCCAAAAGATGCTGTCACTGAAGAGGACCCAGCAAGTCCAGGGCTGCAAGAAGAAGACTCTACTGTTTTCTGAGTACTGAAATAACAACTTTAAATGATGCATTTCCTTTCAGATAAGGTTGATGATCACCTCAATAGCAGGGACTCCAGATGCATTATCCACGGGTTCACAGATCTCCCAAAGACAGGATCCAGCAGGCATGTAACACTAATATCTAACACTAATGTTTTTTTTTTTCAGAGATAGCATGCTTTAAAAAGGAGACTAAGGCAGCTTGAAATACAAGGTATCCACCTTTTATTTTAATATTTTTAATTAAAAATTTTTTAAGGGGGCTGGAGAGATGGCTCAGTGATAAAGAGCACTGGCTGCTCTTCTAGAGGAACTGGGTTCAATTTCCAGTACCCACATGGCAGCTCACATTTGTCTGTAACTCTAGTTCCAGTGGATCTGACCCCCTCACACAGACATGCATACAGTCAAAACATCAATGCATATGAAGTAAAAATAAATCATTAAAAAATTTAAATTGGGTGTGTAGGAATGTATGCCATGTGTGTATGGGTGCTCTAGAGGTTATAGGATCCCCTGAAGCTGAATTTACAGGTGGTTGTAGGCTGTCCAATGTGGGTTCTGAGAACTGAACTCTAGTCCTCTGAAAGAGCAGTACTAGCTCTTTATTTTTTTAATTAAAAAGTGTTTACTGATTTTATGTATGTGGGTATTTGCTGCATGTACATCTGTGCACCACATGTGTGCTTAGTGGCGAGGAGTTCAGAAGAAACTATCTGATCTCCTTGGGACTGGAGCTATAGATGGTTGTGAGTAGTCATATGGGTGCTGGGAATAAAACCTGGGGTCTTTTGTGAGAGCAGCCAATGCTCTTAACTACTGAAACATCTCTCTAGCTCCTGGTGTTCATCTCTTTGTAAATGGGAATAATTTATAAATCATCTATGAATAGTAAAGACTATAAGATTCACTTGTAGGAGAGACATTCACCATGCATACTAAAAATACTTTGGGGCATGGTTGGCTGCAAGATTATAGATCAGAGTCAAGTCTCCATTAAACGCTGGATGGAAGGACCCAAGCTACAGTTCTCACATTTGGAAGATATTAGTTACTTTTTTTTTTTTTTTTTTTGATGCTGGGACAAAATATCTGACAAAGGCAATGTATGGAACAAAGGGTTTATTCTGGCTCAGTCTAACATGAGAGTACAGTCTAACATGGCAAGAATATCATAGCAACAGAGATACGAGGCAGTTGCTCACATTGCATCCCATCAGGAAGCAGAGAGAGATGGATGCTGGTGCTCAGCACACTCTCTCCCTGTTATTCAGTCCAGGCACCCAGCCTATGGGATGGTGCCACCCACAGTCAGGGTGGGTCTCCCCTCCTCAGTAAACCCAATCATGAAACTTCCTCACAGATGAGCCCAGCCCAGAGGCTTATCTCCTTGATTATTCTAGATCCTGCTAAGTTGACAATCAATTTTAGCAGTCACAGAAGAAAAGCTCATAATATCTTACTCAGAGGGAGCGGCACAGAAGAAAGACAGGGAGGCTGAAGACAAGAGCTCTCTGTCCACTGTGGGGCTGAGGAAGAAAGCTTCTCATCAGGAGGAAGTCTCAGATAGGTCAGCAGGAAGAGAATAAAAAGGAGAGAGACTCGCTGAAGGCTGGAGTACATAATTGATCCAGTCTCTGAGTTTTGCTTATTAAAAGTGAATTCTCACTGGCGAGCTGTGATACCTTGTTGGTCTGCTCTAGCAGCTCACTTTCTTTCAATTATCTGTGTACATAAAATGTGACAGGGGCTGCCTTTCCTTGAGTTTATTTTTTCAGAACTGATGCACTTCCTCCATCGGGCTGCAGTGTGAAATGGTTTCCTTGCCCAAAAGGCCAGCATTTCTGAATAAAAGTGAGCACAGAAACTATGTGGATATGTCTGTCTGCCCATCTGTCTGTCTGTGTGTGTGTGTCCCCATCTGAGAGTTTTCTTCTCCCATGAACTGGTGGACAGTGACAGTTTTGTGAGACCCACTGGAAGAAGAAGATGGAGAAGAAGCATGGGATGGGCACCATCAAAAAGCTCATCTCCTTGCCTCTGAACCCCAGACTCACCCCAGCCCTGAGAAGATACTGCACAGCTCACAGACGGGCAGCCAGCCAAGAGCCTGTCCTTCCTGCTAATTCTTTCATGAGAAACTGGAAGATTCAGGGAGGAATGAAAAGCAGGAGGCACAGGGCTATTTCATCTTTCACACCCCCATTTAATCAGACCTGATGTTCAAATAAGTACCCCAGGTCATGGCAGCAAGCTAAGGAGTGGGCAAGTAGCATAGGCTTTGAACTTGAGCAACACCTTCACTAGATGGCATTGCAAGAGTCACACACAGGGACCAGCATGACCAGCGGAGAAGAGAGGGTAGAGGGAGCAGTAGAGAACACACCATGGTCCTGAGATTCCTTCCATGTCTTGCCTCCAATTAAACATCACATTGCATGTCCCCCTCATTCAAGCAGCATTCAACCTTGAGCATGACCCCGACACTCTAAGTTTACACATGTGTGTGGCATGCACCCCTGCATTTCACCAGGTTCTGCTCTAAGCAGCAAGCTGAGAAGAGGAACATGGAGATGTTTTCATTGCCCTAAGTCACAGTGAGGCCACGGGGGTGGGTCCTAACGCAGCCTAACTGGTATTCTCATAAGAACAGCAACCTTGGATGCCCAAAACTAGAGGACAGCCATGTGAGAAGCTGCAGGAAGATGGTCATACGCAAGCCAAGGGGAGGCCTTGAGGGACATTAACCCGATAGGCACCTTGACCTTGTAGCTTTGCTCTTCATGACGATCAGAAAATGAAGTCCATGGTGTAAGGGAGTCAGCCAGCATCTGGTGCTGCCTTGGTCACCGTTTTATTGCTGTGAAGAGACATCATGGCCAAGGCAGCTATTGTAAGAGAAAGCATTTAATTAGGGGCCTGCTTATAATTTCAGAGGGTTAGTCTATTATCATCGTGGCAGGGAGCATGGCAGCATGCAGGCAGGTGCTGGAGCAATAACTGAGAGCTACATCCTGATCCGTAGATAAAGAGAGACTCTGGGTTTGGCATGGGCTTTTGGAACCTCAAAGTCCACCCCCAGCGACACATCTCCGACAACAAGGTCACACCTAATCCTTTTAAATAGTGCCACCACTCCCTGGTGACCAAGCATTCAAATCTATGAGCCTATGGGGGCCATTGTTATTTAAACCTCCACAGATGTCATTTCTTCTGCCTTTTGTCCTGAAACTGGGAACTGGGGGACTTGCTGATCTCATTTTCCCACTTTGGGCTGACCATAGAGAGACCCTGGAGTCCACTGAATGGCGCCACAGGCAGAAGGGCAAAGTCAGCCTCTTAGTGCCTCATCCCCAAGAAGTCACCTTGCCATCCGGTGTGCCAAAGGGAGGCACCAGTCCTCCACCATCACAGGCTGCCTGATCAGCTGCATCATGGAGCACTACATGCCTCCCAGATGCCTCTGTCCCAGCTCTACATTGCCAGTCAGCCTCCTAGGTCCTTTAGATTTGATTGATGGACAGCTCACTAATTAAAAGCTGTGTACTTTGGGAGAAATTGCCTCACCTTTCTAATCTTCCTGGTTTTAGTTCATTGTTTTGTTTGTTGTTTTGTTTTGTTGTTGTTTGTTGGTGGCGGTATTTGAACTTATAAGAGAGGAATATACTGTCTTAGGGTTTCTATTGGCATGAAGAGACACCATGACCATGGCAACTCTTCTAAAGGAGAACCTTCCATTGGGGGTGGCTTAGTTTCAGAGG
Source organism: Peromyscus eremicus (assembly GCF_949786415.1). NCBI lineage: Eukaryota > Metazoa > Chordata > Mammalia > Rodentia > Cricetidae > Peromyscus > Peromyscus eremicus. Next base: position 154,211,571 of record NC_081417.1, read on the forward strand.
TTTAGTCCATTATCATCAAGGCAGGAAGCATGGTGGCATGCAGGCAGACATGGTGCTGGAGAGGAGCTGAGAATTCTACGTCTTGATCCACTGGCAGCAGAAGCGACTGTGTACTGGGCATAGCTTGAGCACATATGTGACCTCAAAGCCCGCCCCCACAGTGACACACTTCCTCCAACAAGGCCACACCTACTCCAAGAAGGTCACACCTCCTAATAGTGCCACTCCCTATGGGGGCCATTTTCTTTCAAACCGCCACATGTACTGATGCTGAATAACTGATGATTGTCAAGTTCACAAGAGACTTCAGGTAAAACACAGTACCCTGTACGAAATAAGAAAGGTCCTGCTTTTGCTGTCACTCTTGCCTCCTAAGAAGTCCCGGCCTCCCCATGGTTCTGCACACTTATGACCCACACAGCAGAGGTCAAAGTTGCTGAGACAGATTCAGATCACACTAGTGAGCAGGTGAGAGCCCTCCCACCCATATTTAAATGCTTAGCTCCTGAGGGTCTCTGAGGCCAATGGGGTGAGAGTCAACACAGTCATGTCTCCAGCTTTACCCACTCAGGCTCCTGCCACACCTGTCACTCTATGCCCCCCCTCACCAAACCATCCCATCTGCCCACCAGATAGCAGTGGCCTTTCACAGAGATGTCTCACCCCCTCTGCCCACTTCCTATGCCTGCTTCACCAGTCAGCACAGACTATGTGACTTGCAGAAATTTGTTCACTCCCTTCTCTGGAGCACAGAGGTCCAAAGATACATGTTGACATGCCAAAGGCCCCAGCAACATCCCCACTTCCTACAGCTTTTGGGGACACGGACTTATCTGGCTACATTCCCTAATCCCCAGCTGTGTCTTTATAGGGTATTCCTCATAGCTGCTATATCTTCCATTCTGTTCCCACACATAGAGGTAAGTTTTATCTGCAAAACCCCAATGACTTCACCTTGAGATCTCTGACTAAATCACATCTACAACAACCCTTTTATTAAAAAAAAAATTATTGTATGTGTGAATGTGTGTTTATGTGTGTGCATGTGTATGTATCACACACACCTGTAGGTTCATGTGTATAAAGGGTGCATGTGTGCATAGAGGCCAGAAGTGAGTCTCAGGTTTCATTTCTCAGGAACCAATCACCTTGGTTTTTGAAACAAAGTCTCTTGCCGGGACTCAAGGCTCCTTGATTAGGCGAGGCTGGCTCACCAGTGAATCTGAGCAATCTGCCTGTCTGGCTGTCTCCATTGTTTGGATTGTGAACATGCGCCACTATATCCAGTTTTATTGTGTACATTCTGGGATCACACTCTGATCCTCATAGTCCTCAGGTTATAGACTGAGCTTTCTCCTCAGAAGTCCCCTTCACATGGACACGTCTTTGAGGACCATGACACACCTTACTGCCAGACATTTGGGGCCATATCAGAGACAATTTTGATTGTCATAGTGTGGTGGGGAAAGAGAACAGTGTTGCTGGCATCTAGGGGTAGCTAGATAACATCTCTGCACTGAAGCTTTGGCACCTGCTGTCCCCTCTTCCTGGATGATGTCCCCTCCAGTGGTGAACTGGCCTTGTCATTGAGGCCATCCCCTGTCACCCTTCCTGCTTTCCACACACCATCACAGCCTCCTGTTGAATTTCCTTCGGAGCGTGCATCTTAATAGTAACCTCTGGAACAGGAGAGGTAGTTCAGTGATTTAAGAGCAAAGGATACTTTTCCAAAGGATCTGGGTTCAATTCCCAGCACCCACATGGAGGCTCACAACCATCTTTAACTTTAGTCTCAGGAGACCTGAGGCCCTCTTCTGGCTTCATTTGGGTACCAGGTATATACACAGAGCCCTGACATACATGCAGACAGAATACTCATACACAGCAAATAATATTTTAAAAATAGACTTAAGAGGTAGTAATGCTCTGACTTAATCAGCTAGAGGTCTGCTGTGCCCACCTCCACCGTCACTGTACTGACCACATGCTCCATGAGCACGGGACTTCATTTCTTTCCAAACCTGATCTCCACACAGTACCAGCAATGCCACCTAAGCACTCATTGAGTGAAAGAGCGAGCAAATGACTGTGCAAGAAGTGATTGGCACCCAGAAGTCCCTCCCATAAACCACTCCCTCAACTTATCAACATGCCAGTGCCCTTGCAGGGGCTGATGAGAGTTCTGGAAAACAGAGGCCATGGATGGATAGAGCGAGATATCTCCCTAATCATGACTTTAAGCAGAAGGAAAAGGCTCTAGCTTCTTCCCGTAGCAAGCTAAGCTTGCAAGGCTAAAGGGTTTCTCCTGTGTCCATTTTGTGCTGGGGATTTGGGTAAGCATCTATTTGCAATGGGTGCTCAAAGCTCTGTCCATGGCTTCTACAAGCTTGGGTTTTTAAGGGGTGAGACCGAATATGGAATGTTTGGTCATGTACAAACTTGAGCAAGACTAGGAAGAGCAAGCCCCTAGACAGAGAAGGAGACACAGGGAGGGGTTTACCACAGAAGATCTTGTGGCATTGACCTAGGGTTATATTGATAGGAGGGCTAGTACTAGAGAAGAGCTCATAAGGAACCAGCACAGGGGTGCAGCCCCTGAGAGAGGAAGAAAGAAGTCAGGTCAGTGGAGACAGGTGTAGTGGAGGCCAGGAGAGTCAGAGTGGGTGGGCTTAGCATCGCACACAGCCTTAACCACAGGCCTGAGGAGATTGAGCTGAAGGCTGTAGAGCAGAGATAAAGGCAGTAAGCCTGTTCGCTGGCCACTGCAACAATCCAGGCACAGAAACCAGAGCTTCCTCCTCATTTCCCAAGGAGAACCTGGCCCCCTCCTTTCTTCCCCCGTGCCTCTTCTAAGTGTTTAAGATGTTCACTTATGAGTTTATGTGAACACCCACACACAGGCCGATTCTTGTCTGTGCCACAAGACATTCATCTCCATCAGGGAAGACCCAGTGAGGCAGGAAGGGGAAAGGGGAACTGACAACATTGTGGATGGGGTCAATGAGGCAGCCACAGACTGGAGACAACCTCCTACTCACAGCCTGGACTTTGCACTGCTGGACTCATTTAAAATCCGAGACCTTCCTATACCCCTAAGGTGGCTTTGAACTCAGAACGTGCCTCTATGTGTGTCACTGGACACATTTGTAAAGGAGTGGGGCAGAGTCCCACCCTCTGCAGGAACAAACCAATGAGAACAGCCATGTCATTGTCCCTAAGGAGAGACTCTCTGCACACTGAGCAGTGGCATTAACACAGAGATGGAAATTCCAGACTATCCAGTTTGACCTACAGCCCACAATCCAATTATCTTTCGTAGACTGTAAAGTCCTCTGCAGACCACCCATTCCCTAACCGCCCCTCCAAACAGTCTTACTCATAAAACTCTCCAGCTCAGGCTGTAAAGTGCTTGCTTGAGTTGGAGAGTTGGAGTCCCAGAACCCACATAAAAAACGGGGCATTGTGGAGTTTCCATATGACTGCATGGGAGATAGGTCCCTGGGGCTTCCTGGCCAGCTAGCCTAACCTAATTAGGTTAGCCAGTGGGAGACCCTGTCTCAAAATAAGGTAGATGTGTTATCAAAGGTCTCACAGGAAGGCCCCAGGGTTTGGATGTTTTTAAAGGCATTTATTAGGCACAGTGATTGGAAACCTGGATTCTAGATCCAGAGCGGCTGCATTGACTCCCTGTTCATGGCTCTGCTTGCAACTCTTCACTCTTGGTGATCTCTACGGCTGGTTCCCCTCCTGGAAACAGAGCCCCATGTTCTGTCCAAGCAGTTTCTGGGCAAGCGTTGCTCCTGGGTGCCCAGACTTCACTCACCATGGTGACTGGTTAGCTGAGCACACACAAGGATTCTAAGAGGAGCTCCACATCTGCTGTCAGTCAGCCATTTTCTGAGCACGTCCATATGAACGCTACTAAAACCACATTCCTGCACATCAGACCATATCGCTCAGGATCCTTTGATGAAGTAGTGGGAGCAAGTGCAGTCTGAGGGTGTCTCCTGCCCCATCTTTTGGTTCTGCTTCTCCTGGGTCAGGTACCGTTCTCAGCCAGCTCTTGCCTCATGGTGAGAAGGTGGCTGCCACAGCCTTGAAGCAAACATCCTCAGAGATTGTGATCTGCTTGTGGTGGTTTGAATGAGAATGGCCCCTACAGGCTCATATATTTGAATGCTTCGCCCCTAGCAGGTGAAACTGTTTGGGGAAGGATGAGGAGGTGTGGTTTTGTTGGGGGAGGTAGGTTTTAAGGTTTCAAAAGCCCATGCCAGACTCAATCTCCTTCTGCCTCTAACTTGTGATAATATGTAAACTCGCAGCCACTGCCCCAGAGTCCTCATGCCTGTCTGCCTGCCTCCATGCTCCCTGCCATGATCGTGATCATGGATTTACCGGCTAAAACTGCAAGCCATCTCCCAATTAAATTCCTTTTTTAATAAGTTGTCTTGGTCATAGTGTCTCTTCAAAGCAGTAGAAAAGTAACTAAGACACTATTGACAGTGGACACATCTCTAAAATGTCCTTTTGAGTCCTGCTGTAGTTTTAGTTTATTGCTATAATAAAACACACTGACCAGGCAGCTTAGGGATACCAAGAGGTTTGTTCAGCGTTAGAATCCCAGGGCAAGGTCAACCACTTCGGGAAGTTAAGGCTAGAATTCAAGGTGGGGAGCTGAAGGCAGGTCTGCTCGTTATTCCACACAGCATTATCTCTGGTCAGAGGTAATTCCCTGCTAAACAAATATGGAAGAGACCGTGGAGGATGCTGCTTGCTGGCTAGAAGGCAGGCTTCCACACAAGCTAGCTTTCTTGTCCGGCTTTAGAACCACCTGCTTAGGGGATGGTGCCATTCACAGTGGGCCGGGCCCATATACATCAATTAACGATCAAGACAAGCCCCCACAGACATGCCCACTGGCCAATCTGATCTAGGCAATTCCTCAACTGAGATTCTCTTTGCAAATAATTCTAGGTTGTCTAGTTGACAACTGACTAACCAGGGACAGGTCTCTATCATTCTCTTTGTATCTTAATCACTATGGTAGAGGACTATGATGCTACAGTGAGTGGGGGCCACAGTCAAATTCCCTCTAAGTCATGGGTGAGGGTCCCTCCCAGAGCATGAGGGCCGAGAGTGGGAGGCAGCAAGATCAGACAGCATTAGTAACAACAGGGCTTCCAATGGCTGGAAACAGGACTAGAAGGCTGGAAACGGGACTTCCTACTATCTAGAGAATGAAGCCACTAAGTCGTATTTGGTCACAAATGTGTTCACAGCTAGTCAACATTAGGACAAGGGTCAGGAAAGGAGGCTCAATGAGGAAGGGCAGGCATCTAGCACCTACTGCTTGACCTAACCTTCAGGTACCATGGAGTCCAAGCTCCACAGCAAAACTCTACCTGTGATAGCAAATAGCCTGGACTTATGCTCTGTCTACCCTCTTTCATAGTTTGGGGAGCATGAACATACTGTCCACATATGTGTTTCCATCTCTGAGATGAGTATCCTCCTCTTTCCACTGAGTGAGGCTGCTATGAAGATTAAATCACACCATACATACAAGGCACTCAGAAGAGTACCCAGAATACAGCCGAGAGTCGTTCCGTGTTGACAATGATTACTGTGCCTGTTATGATGAGCAAGGGACCAATAACCACTGCAGCATGGCACTATGTCTTCTGACATGTGACAGATATGTGCGATGTTATTTGGCCTGAGAGTCCCTTCTCCCTCCCTGAGGGAGTGTCATCCTCGAGTGTCAGCCATCAAGTCATTTAGAGCTGCACTTCCCAGCACGTCCCAGGCTAAGCTGGACCCCACCTGCTGAAGTGTTAATATATCTAAGCGGTAGACAGTGCTGGCCTTTGCCTGTCTCTGGCTAATAAAGAGCTGGTGAGTTATGGGGGTCAAAGAAGAGCAGAACAGAAGATGGAAAAACATCTGTCCCCGAAGACAATGGCCTGGAGATTGCAGAGGTGCCCCAATATCTGTACCAGTTTTAGAAGCCCTGATGGCAATGTGGTGACACCCACATCTGAAAGCTGCTGCAGATTTTTGCTGAACCTTTGTTCCATCCATGAACTATCATAGCAGGAAAAAATAATAGCCCTTGCATGGTAAACTCCAAGTTCTTATGTGTCTCCAGTTCCTGTGGATGCCACAGAAGCCCAGATCTGCAGACTAGGGAAATGGCTTTGGCAGTAATAAGCTTGCCATGCACAAATCCCCAGCAGCCACATAAAAGCCAGTCATGGTGGCATGTGCTCATAATCCCACTGCAGAGCAGATGGAGGTAGATGGACCTTGTGGGCTTGCTGGACTGCTAGCCTAACCTAATTGGTGGTCCACTGGTTCTCTGTCTCAAAAAAACAAGGTAGACAGTACTTGAATAATGACAGCTAAGGCTGACCTCTGACCTCCATCTACACACGCACAATACCCATCTACACACACACACACACACACACACACACACACACACACACACACACACACAGTGTGTGGGCAGAGGGGAGACTGGGACCCAGCATCTGCGGGCTTCTGTTCTACAATGAGACAGTCGGTATTTCTGGGCTGAGCCTATGACACAATAAAAGTCCAGGGCTGAGAGCACATCCCAGACCCCTGCAGTGAGGGGGAGGAGTCTGCTCTGAGCCAAGCTGCTCCTTCATCATGATGGACCAGGAGTGCCCACAGTGGAAAAAAATACAAGCAACAGAGGGTTAAAGTTGAGTAGTTTCTGGGTAACTGTCTTTCCAGGAGTGGGTCCCTGGAAAAGATGGTGAGCTCTGAACTTAGCAAAGCGTGATTTTGGCAACAGTGGGCTTGCCAAGGCTACCCCGCTGAGGGTCCCTCACTGATTATCTGGGCAGATCTGAAACCAACTGTTTTCCTGACAACGCGAGGAGGAAAGCCAGGAGACCAATCTGTTGCCCTCTTCCCAAAACCTTTGCAGTTTTGAGTTGAATTCCAGGTCAGGCGTTTGATCGGCTTACAAATAACTCAATTCCACGGAAACACTCCCAGCTCCGATCCTGATCATTTTCTGTAATTCTCCAGGTCCCACTGGACTCCCTGCCGTGCACAGCTTTCCCATCTGTGAAATGAAGGGAACCATGCAGATGAAATCTGAGGTAAATCTGTATCCAATATCCTCATGCATGTCCTGGTTCCGAGAAGTAGACAACCATTGTTCTCAGAACACAAGGCAACACTCATCGGGGCGTCTGTTTACAGTGACCATACTCCATGCTGTCTTCAGATCTACAAATCAATTTCATGGGAGGGTGGGCGAGATGCCTCCGTGGGTAAAAGCCCTTCCTGTGCAAGCCTGATGATCTGAGTTTGATGACTCTTTGGGAGCTGAGAACTGACTGGAAAGCTGTAAATTTGTCCTCTGATCATTTGAAAAAACTCTGTGTTGTGTGGGGAAGCTGGGGAGATGGCTCTGTTGGCAAAGTCCTTGCTATACAAGCCTGAGGGTGTGATTTTGAGCCCCAGGATCTACATAAAAAAGTCACTGTGGTGTCACATGCTCTTAATCCCAGTGCAGGAGGGGAGGGCACAGGAGGGTCTGTGGGACTCTGTGGTCCCTAGCCTAGTCTAATCAGAGAGCTTCAAGCCATGAGAGATACTTGGGCAGGTGCAGGGGGCATGGCTCCTCTGGTACAGTGCTTGCCCAGCAGGCCTGAAGCCCTGGATTCCATCTTCAGTGCCACAGAAACTGAGTGTGGTACTGAGCACCTGTGAGCCCAGCACTGAGAGGTGGGGGCAGAAGGATCCTGAGGAGAGCTGGCGGCCAGCGTGGGAAACAGGAGAGCCTGTCTCAAAACATAACAAAATTCTTCCTGGATGGCACCTGAGGAATGACACCCAAGACTGACCTTAGGCGTACACACACACACACACACACACAAAAAAAAAAAAAAAAACCCTGAGAGGCCTCAGCACCTCTCACAGATTTGTTTCTCACAATCATAAAGATTAAACAGCATTTTATAAGCATCTAGCTTTTGGTAGGAAGGAAGACTTGTTTTTTTAGCTAAACATTGGTTTTCCACCCTGGGAAACTGCAGAGGAGAATGTGGTTGCCTGGAAGTTATCCTCTCAAGTTATGTTTCCCATGGTGACCTGGCCTCATGTCCCCTGGTCCCTGGGGTCAGGTTCGAAAGTGAACTGGAGAGTGGGCAATACAACATCAATGCCAACTTCATGAGTATAACTCTCTCTGCAGACATCAGGGTGCCCACCACTGAGTGATTATGAGTGCCCACCATCTGGCCACAGGACCAGGGCTCACCCATTGCTCTTCCGTTCTCATTTGAGTATGTCCCAGGTGCCAGCCAGGGACCATTGACCTACCCAAAGTGAGAGCTCCTTATAGAGTGAGAAGCATGCTACGGTCATGGTCAGTCTTACTTGTAAGGGCAGGAAGTGGATCTGAGAGCTTGAGTGATCTGACTAGGTGGACTCATTTTAAGTATTAAGGAGACAGAAGGTGGACTCAGGCCTGTCTTCTGTCTATCAGAAGGAGGGGGTCCATCTCTCTTCTTCACCCCCTGACTTCTAAGGCAAGAGCTGCTGAGCCTCCTTCACATAATTGTGGTACTATGGACTCAACTGTGTTCTGTCCCCCATTCATATCCTGAAGTCACCCTGCCTGCCCCGCAATGCACTGGAATTTGGAGATGCAGTTTTAAGTGGGTAATTAGGGATGGCTACACAAGGCCCTAAGGGTGGGGACCCCTTAGGAAGGGATTAGTGACTATAAAAGAGAGGGAAGAAGGAAAGGAGGAAGGAAAGGGAGAGAGATTTGATCCCTCACTTTCCTCATTACTATGATACCTGATAAGAAGGGACTTAATGTTCATTTTGCTCACAGTTTGAGATTACAGTCCATCATGGAGGAGTATGAGGCAGCTGGTCACATGGCATCCATCGTCAGGAGAGAGATGAATGTTGGGGCCCAGCTCACTTCCTCCCTTTTATTTCACTGCAGGACCTCCTTCCATGGAATAGTGCCACCCACATTCAGGGTATGTCTTCCTTCCTTCCCTGGTCAAACCTCACTGCACCTCATAAGCACACCCAGAAGTTTATTCCCATGATTATTCTAAATCTAGTCAGGTTGATCATCGAGATTAGCTATCACATGCGGTAAGAAGGTACTCTGCACTAATCAGGAAGCGGGTCACCATTGGCTGGACCCGCCAAAGCTTTGACCTTGGATTCTCAGCTTCTGAAGCTATGAGCGATTAAATGCCTATGATCTAAGCTGCCCAGTCTGTATGTTTTGCTATGACACTAGACCAGAGGCATCACAGAGGAATTCAGGAGGACCAGCTAAGGGTGGAACTGATACACAACTGACCTGCATTCAAGGCTCAGAGCCAAGGAAGCTGTTCTGCCTCTCTGGTTCATGGTCATCTACAAATCGGAACAGGGTAGGGGTGTAAAATTGAAAAAAAAAAAAGGCTGGAATATGTTTCCCTGTAGCTCGTGAGAGTGAAGATATAAAGCACCTGACATTTTCCAGGGTGCAGTAAACTCTTGATAAATGTTAGATCAAAAAAGATGCTGATTCTGGGTCTGGCCCAACAGTCATCACTTTGAGGAAGCAGGGCTCGGTAAGTTCTCATTCATCCATTTTGCAGCCTGAGGTTTGCAAAGAGCCCTGGGGACCCATTCCTGCCCTGAGTGGAAGAGTAGAGAATGCAGATGCTGGGTTGAGGAGAGGAGAGGGTTCAGGGGACACAAGACAGTGACATCATCAGGAACATGGTGGTGGATATGGGTAAATCTGGACCAGTGGGATGAGCGCTTCCAGAGAGCTCTAGGCAGGAAGGGAGGGAGTGGCTTCAGATGCCTACCTACTGTCCTGTGCAATACTAGGAACCCCCTAGGCTTTGACCTGCTCCTGTAGGATAAAAGGCAACCACAGGGAGGAGCCAAGCCCTGTAGAAGCAAGCTGAGCATCCTATCCTGCTAGCAGCTGAGACAGGGTAAATTTCCCTGCTCTGTGTGATGTCCCATGTGACAGACCATCGGTTGCTTGGGTTCTAAGGGCTCTTCCCAGAGTCACGGTGCAGCCTGCACAGCCAGACCAGGCTGAGGCACAGAGGTTCAAAGAGGCTGAAGCCCCAGTTTGTACTTCCAGCTCTTCCTGTATTAGTGTAGGCACTGCACTGAGGACTGGCTGAGTGGCAAGGGAAGAGCGCCCCTCTGTGGCTATATATCACACTCCATGCTCTCCTTGGGGCAGACACCTGACAAATGTCCCTTCCAAGCTCTCCTGCCAACAGTCATCCCGCTGTTTTCTTTACTCCGTTGTTATTGTGTTCTCTACCCTGAGAGCCCGTCCATTAGTAATCCTGTTAAGATTCCCCTATAGTCCTTATGGAATCAGATGGGGCACCAAGGTCAAGAAAGGGTGGTGTTCTTCCAAGGTCACAGCTCTGGAGAGAAAGGGCCAGCCCCCTCTGATAGGTCTGTCCTCAGTAGCAGATCAGAGAGGGAGGGAAAAGAAAGACAAGTCTTAGGGGACAGAACAGAGGCCAGGATACTTCAGGTTGCACAATGGAATAAGCATAAATCGTCCGTGAAATGATTCCTCTTCCTTGTCTGCATCTGGTTACCCCTGGTCTTCACCCTAGCCTTTCATTGCTTCGCTGTGCAATTCAGAGGAAGTGACTCAACCTCTCTGGGTGTCGATTTCCTAATCTATAACATGGGTGATCTGTTTAAACAGCTGGGTTCTCCTCTGCACAGAGAGCCTGACAGACCAGACTCTAACGTCACTCGCATGCGTCAGAGGTCTAGCTGAGCCACTTCGGCCGTGCTCGAGACGAGCCTCTGAACAGACAGACAGACCTTGAAGGGCTCTGCCTCCTGTTATCCTGCAGCGGTGTGTCACCGGGGCAGACAGGGTGAGGGTTGCCAGGGAGCAGCTGTGTTGCTGGGAGCCTCAGCTACCCACAAGCAGTGATCACATGGCTTGGTGTCAGAAGAAAAGCAGAGCAGGGAGACGAGTTAGAGACGGCTCCACTTGCTGCTCTTGCGGGGAACCCAAGTTTGGTTCCCAGCTCACATCAGATTGCTCACAGCTGCCTGTAAACCCAGGTCCAGTAGATCCGATGCCCTTTTCTGGCCCCTGTAGGCACCTGCACATGCATGGCACACACATGGCACACACACACACACACACACACACACACACACACACACACACACAAACAAACACAGGGGTGGGGAGCAGTTGGTGAAATGGTTTAGCACACAAAGGCACTTGCCACCAAGCCTGACAACTTGACTTTTGTCCCCAGGATCTACACAGGGAAGGAGAAAACCAGCTCACACAAGTTGTGTCTGACTTGTACATGCACCCCCGACACACATGCACACACACTAAATAAATGCATTTAATTAAGAAATGAAAGAAACAATGACACCATAGACTTGAGGACAAAGAGGGGCATGCAGAAGAGGACAACACAAGAGCATGGCAGGACATTGTCACTGGGGAGAAACTCAGCCCCTTCCTACAGACAGCCAGCTCCATTCACACGGGGAAGTCACCAACCCTCCGATCAAAGAATATTGTGGTTTCATTTAAGCTGAGCTCGATGTCTGCCCAATCCACCCTAAGTCCCTTCATTGGTTATACATGTTATTGAAAGAAAGGGAAAAAAGTCAATAAGGTGTTATAAAATCCCAGCACCATCACAGAGTACATCTTGCTACATCCTCGGTGAACAGTCTCCGGAGACGGAGATGCTGTGGTTATCCGAGTTTGAGCCCACAGAGCAGGGCTTGCAAATGTGAGCCTCTTAGATTCACAGCTAGAAGTGTGATACTGCAGTCTCAGTGGCTCATGGGACTTGTGCTTAGGGCTAGGCCGTACATGAGTGGCTCTGCATATCACCTGCCATCTCCTATCTGTGGATTCATAAATATCTCCAGCTACCAGAGTCTTCTATCTGGTGATCCGTGCCCCCATGCTTGGCATTCAGCACGGAGCCAGTAAGTGGGAGCAAGAGATCATCAACACTGTGTGAACCGAACAGGAGCCACTGCCTGGCTTCTCCTCAGCACAGAAGGCTCAGGGCCCTTTGCATAGACTTGTCACAAACGAGTTGAAGGACCCAACTGAGGATATGGGGATGTCTTCTGTAGCAGACATGGTGGTAGCCATCAAGAAACAAAAGATGCCCAATCTCACGGGCAATTGTCCTGGAATGGGGAAGAAGCAGGGGTAAAAAGCCAAGATGGATTTAAGGATCCTGGGACATGGTTCAAATGAAACTTTCTCTAGGGAGTGACTTCTGGAAGGGGAAATGATGTATTATGGTAGACATCTTGGCACAGTCTTTAGTCATCAAAGCTGGAGATATGGGGAGTGGAGGAAGATTGTGCCTTCCTACTGTGGTTGTTGCCCCAGCGCTCCCTTCAGGTTGATATTGGTACTGAGTGAATGAACTATTGGCAGAAGCTTTCTGTATTCCAGATGTGTGCCAGGCTGTGGTCTGAGAAAGACAAAATCAAGGTCTTTCAATGACTTAATGGAAACAGGTGGGTGCTATCAAGCACCAGGCCTCAGTTTCCAACCCTGCACCCACAGGTGGGAGGAGAATGAAGCCACAACCCTCTCAGCAAATTTCTACTCCTGAAAGCAAAGTACCACAGGTTGGAACTGAGATGATTTACATACTAAAGATAACTAAAGGTGAGTCAGAGACAGGGAGTATAGTTGCAGACCATCTGCCATGGCTGTCACTGTCTCTGATACTAGACATGTAGTACCTAGTATTGTTGACTTGACACAATCTAGAGCTATCTGGAAGGGAGTCTCAATGAGCAATTACTATATCAGGTTAGTCTGTGGCCCTATCTGTGGGGGATTGTCTTGCTTATGTTCATTGAGGTAGGAAGACCCACCCACTGTGGGTGGCACCATTCCCTAGGCAGAGGGTCTCCAACTGTGTAAGTATGAGCTATAGCTAAGCATCAGCAAGCATGCTTGCATTCATTACTCTCTGCTCCCAACTGTGGATATAATGTGAGTAACTGCTTTAAGTTCCTGCCTTGACTTCCCCACAATGATGGGCTGGGACTTGACATTGTGAGCCAGTTAAACTTTTGCCCTCCTAGGTCGCTTTTGTCTGGGTAGTGTTTCATAACAATACAGGGAAAGAACTAAGGCAAGAACCTCAACACACACACTGAACTAGGAGTTAATTTTCTAGTGAGGGAATCAGGAAGGTCATAAATAGTTAAGAGTGTTTTTGACAAGAGGAGAAAGCAGAAAGGATAACCACCTTGGCGTGCCTGAAGGAGACTCAGCTTTGCAGTAAGATGACCTTGCGTCAGACATCCACAGAGCCTCTGAGCTTGGAGGTCATCAGGCTTGGAAGAATTCTGTCAGAGGTTAGAATACAGGCAAAGGGCTAGGGCACCAGGTACTGGGGTCCAGAGTTGTCCAGATCTACTGCTCTGAGGGCAGAGACAGAGCTGGTGAGGGTTCCCAGGGGCTCTTGCAGAAGGTATTCCTACAGTCTGGAGCTAGAGGAGAGACAGCCCCTAGTGTGAACAAAGAAGGAACCCCTTATTTTCCCCCTCTCTTGCTGTGGCTCCTCAGTTCTGGGTGAGACCCAGGCTGCAGTAAAGTTCAAGTGTGCCCTTTGGCTGGGCATCCGGCCCCCTTCTCTCCAAGCATTCTGTCTCATATCTGACACACACAGTAGGTACTCAGTAGATGCCTGCCAGGTACCTAGAGACTAATATGTGTGCCCTTCACCTCCCTCGGTATATTGATATACTTTTCACTGAAGTCAGGGAGCAACCTGGACCATCGGCCTATGCCCTTTAGTATGCAACCAGGTTAAAAGTTTCTAGAACCCTCATTTAAAAGTTTTTAATGGATAGGAATACAGCTCAGTTGGTAAAATGTTTGCTAAGCCTGCAAAGCCCCAAGTTTGAGTCCCAATACTGCATTAAAAAAAAAATAGGTATGACAGCACATACCTGTAATCTTTGCATTCAGGAGGTAGAGGCAGGAGGACCAGGAAAGGTAATCCTTGACTAAATGGTAAGTTTGAGGCCAGCCTGAGCTGTATGGACCTTGACTCAAAAGAAAAAAGTTTTGTTTTTGTTTTTGTTTGTTTGGTTGGCTGGTTTGGTTTTTCAAGACAGGGTTTTTGTAGACCAGGCTGGCCTCAAACTCATAGAGCTCTGCCTGGCTATGCCTCCCAAGTGCTGGGATTAAAGGTATGCACCAACACAGCTTGGCTTGTTTTGTTTTTTAAGTTGAAGATAACTTTGAAGTATATTTTTATTTAACCCAGCATATCAAAAATTAATGTGATTAACTCAATCAGTAGCCAATAGAAAATGAGATTGAGAGATTTTATTTTTTTCCCCTTCTATGTTTGAAATTATATAGTTAAAGCACAGTTTGAACAGGCTGCATGTCAAGAGTTCAGTAGTCACAGGTACTGGGGACCACCATCTCAAGCCAGGCTGAGTCAGAGCTGTGGAATTTTCAATGGAAGAAAATTCTTGAGGTATGCAACATACCACCAGAGAATACAGTGAACCTTAAGTCCCACACAAGAAAGCTCAGGAGTGGTGCTCATAGCAGCAACACACTAATTGTGTGTGTGTGTGTGTGTGTGTGTGTGCAATGCCACTTGAGTCTAAATTCTTGGACAGTTATACACAAATGCATCTAAAGTAGGACATGGATATGGACTGATAATTGTAGTCCAAATTCTAATTGGTCTTATTAGTATAAACACAGAGTCAGATAAAGGTGCAAATGCTGAAAGATCTTAGAGACAAAGGAGCAAGCTACAGCCACTTCTTACCTGTCAAACTCCTCAGCCTGAAAAGAATGGATTCTGTCTCTATGAATCCTTATACTGAATGGGTCAAGATCCTGTCTCTACCTGCCTTATATTCCTGTCTCCACCTCCCTACTGCTCCTAGTGCACCTCCACCACCTGGCTCTGTTCCTCTTTTAGACTGGATCAATCTCATGTAGCCCAAGGTGGTCTTGAACTCCTGATCTTCCTGCTTCCTCCTGGGATTAAAGGTATGAGCCACCACTGCCTGGCCTCTATGATTAACTCATGTCTAGCTCCACTCTCTGATCTCCAGGCAAACTTTATTTGTCAGAAAATGCTGTGGGATAATGATCACTGAATTTTGACACAACAAGGTGAGATGGTCCTTCAGGTTCCTGCTTCGCAGAAGAGACTGCCAGACATTCTACAGGACACAGAGAGAAGCGACTAAGAGACTCTAGGCCTATAGGCTGAAGATGAATGCCCTAATGTTGCAGAGGACCTTTGGATGACTGTTCAGGCAGCCAGCTGTCTCTGTCATTTCCAGAATTTTGGAAGTTGTTTACAAAACACTTCCTGTTTACTTAGGTAATATATCCTTGGGGTCTTTGATGTAGTTAAAGACTAGATGGTTATAATTATAATTTTCCTTGGTTATGATAAAAGATAAGTTAGATATGAAACTTTATACTCACAAATATAGGATAGATGATAGAATATTTTCTTTAATTTTGCCAAATACAAATAGACTAGATATTGTAACTGTAATTCCTATTCTATTATATGTAATTTTACTATCATAAAGTTAAAACCTTCCTTTTTGATTAGACAGAAAAGGGAAAATGCTGGGATAATGCTCTTGTATACTGGTTTAATAAAACACTGATTGGCCAGTAGCCAGCCAGGAAGTATAGGTGGGGTGACCATATTAGGAGAATGCTGGAAAGAGGAAGGGAGGAGTTGGGAGTCACCAGCCAGACACAGAGGAAGCAAGATGACAAGACAGAACTGAGAAAAGGTACCAAGCCACACAGCTAAACATAGATAAGAATTATGGGTTAATTTAAATGTAAGAGCTAGTCAGTAATAAGCTTGAGCTAATGGCCGAGCAGTAGTAATTAATATGAGCCTCTGTGTTGTGTGTTTACTTGGGACCAAGCAGCTGCGGGATATGGGTGGGAGAGATTGATCCCAACCATGTGGCCAGGCAGGATCTGAAGAAACTTTTGACTACAAGAACACAAACAAAATATCATACAACAGATAATTCTTTCATGGCCTGGAGTGTAGTCCCCAAAAGGAACTCCTAGTATTAAAAATGTTTCTCTCTCTCTCTCTCTCTCTCTCTCTCTCTCTCTCTCTCTCTCTCTCTCTGTGTGTGTGTGTGTCTGTCTGTCTCTCTGTCTCTCTGTCTCTCTCTGGGGGAGGGGGCTGTGTGGCTGTGTGTGTACACATGTTTATTTGAACATGCACATGTATACATAGGTACATGTGTGTCCACATATATGTGGAGGCCAGATGCTGACATGGTGTGTTTTCATCAATTGCCTCTCTACCTCATTGTTTGAGGCAGAGTTTCTCACTGAACCTGGAACTTGCCCATTCATTGTAGCTGGCTGGCCAGCAAACCCCAAGAGTCCTCTTACCTCTGCATCTCCAGTGCTGGGATTATAGGTATGCACCAGTTTCTTACATGGGTGCTGGGGACTGGCTCAGGTCCTCATGCTTTCATTACAAGCACTTTATCAATGAGTCATCTCCCAATCTCAGAGACAGATTAAACACATGCCTAGAACCCATGCCTAGAACCCATACCTCAGCTCTAGAAGTCTGAAATTCTCATCAGGTGATGAGAAACACCTGGCTGCGGCAGGGAACTAGGGGCCAAGGACATAGACCAAAACCAACCTGCCGATGAATGCAGTTTTCAAGACTAGTGAACTTGCACAGTACTCCAGATGCAATGAATAAGATTTGCTTGTATCCTGCCCATCAAGCCATTTATTAATAATAACAGATTATCATTGTACCAGTTTGGTATGTGGAGTGAAACTCCAAAAGTCAGCTGAGAACAGAACAGAAGGGGATAAAATTGAACTGTGAAAAAAAAAGAGGGAAATTAGCATAGGCTAAGAGAAGGGGAAGAAGGATGCTCTCACCACTTAGCACCTTGGTACCCAGCACCCCAGCACTTTGAGTCCTGGCAACAATCTCTCCAGTAGTGTGGCCTCTTTCCTACTACCACAGAGGACTCTGGCCTTATTTCTGTCACTACCCAGCCTGTGAGTTCCTAGTCCTGGCTGTGAAATACTCTCACACACATTTTTTTTAAAACATCTTAAAATCCTACAGCAGAGGCGGTACACACCGAGCCATGATGGAATTAGAAATATGTTGGGGTTGGCACATGCGAAACTGCATGCTCTCCTTCCTGCCAAAGATGGGGGATGATTGACTGAATGGGAACAGGAAGTCAGCTTGCCAGGATCCATCTAAAACGAGCTGTATGTGTTTGGCTATGTTTCTAAGATGAAACAAATGGGAAGGTCCGTGTGGCTTCCAGCACGTTCTAAAGATAACAGGTCACTCGGGGGGACATGTGAGATGACATGGCACAAATGGAGTTCAATTCCAACTCCTGGGAGATAGTAGGACACTTTGAAAATTGGGACGACCATCATTTGGAAACAGCCTGGGTTTATTTACCACAGCATCCAAAGTATGATCACTACCTGCCCCCAGGGAGAGAGATTTGGGCAGTGTTGTCTGGGCAGGAGAGGGGCATCTTAAAAATGGTTCCAGTGACAAACACTCCCCACATGTCTGCTCCATGCCAGACACTGTGTCAGAGATCAGGGGACAGGTGAGCAGGCTACAGGCCATCCTTCAAGGTCTTGTAATTCAGCAGAAGAGATGTGCCTTTTCTTGTTTGTCCTGTATAGTATTTGTGTCTAGGAAAGCCAGAGGAGGATGCCAGTGCCTTCCTCTATCAAACTCCACCTTAGTTCCTTGAGGCAGAGTCTCTCCTGGAAGATGAAGCTCTTCATTTAGGTTTAGACTAGACTAGGCTAGTCATTTAGGTTTAGACTAGACTAGGCTAGCCATATCAGACTTGGAGGAGGTGAGAAGACTTCTCAGACAACAGTGTTTTTGAAGCTGAGATCCAGAGGGTGAAAAGAAATGTGGCCAGTGGAAGGGAGAAGGAAGAAGTTCCAAGAAGTTTTATAGCTGGGTCTGAGTCACCCGACACAGAGTTAAAACCCAGGAATTGAATCTTTAAACTTTGTCTTATTCAGAGAGCCAACAGTCTGAGAAGGCAGTGGGCTAGCATCCCAAGGCTCTGTTTTCTTCCCTTCTTTAGCCAGTGCACTATAGCCAGAGGGCAAACAAAGGCAGTCAGCCATTCCCATGTTTAGCCTTGACCTTCTGATCAAGTGGTCAGTCTTGCCTCTGAGATTTATGGTGTTGCTGTTTTCCCTTGATGGCCTCATCTCTCTGTGTAAAAGGGGAAAGGTGCTAGAACACCAAAGTCACCTTGTATTTCTCCTGAGCCCACCTGTGACTGTTGGCGTTGGCTGTCAACTTGACTGGATCTGGAACCACCAAAGAGGCACATCTCCAGGCACATCTGTGAAGGATTATTCTGATTAGGTTAGCCTATGGGTATGCTAGTGAAGGATTGTCTTCCTTAGGTAAATTGAGGTGAGAAGTCTCCCCTAAAAGAGGGTGGCATTGTCCCCTGGCTTTGGGTCCTAACTATACAAAACATGGTAAGAGCTGGGCACCAGCATTCATCTCTTCCTGCTTCCTGACTGTGGTTGCTATGTGACCAGCTGCCTAGGCTCCTGTTGCTTTGACCTTCCTGCCAGGGACTGCTCCCTTGGACTGTGAGCCCAGATGAACCTCTGCTTCCTTTGGTGGCTTTTGTGAGGGTATTTTATCACAGCAGTGGGAGAAGAAACGACTATACCACACTTTGGATGCCATGGAAATGAATAGCTAACATGTTCTTATCATAAAGGCTATAAAGTACCTCTATCACTTCCAAGACAGCGTTCTCAGGGCTCCAAGATGAGTGTCACATGGTCCAAATAACCACAATGCAGAGTGATGGGAGAAGTAGCAGGAGGTAAAGCCATGCTTACAGGTGCTGAGGGTCACAGATGTTTAACCAGGAAAGTCACACTCCACCTGGAGTCACAAGTGCTGAGGGTCACAGCTGTCTAACCAGGAAAGTCACACTCCTCCTGGAGTCACAGGTGCTGAGGGTCACAGATGTTTAACCAGGAAAGTCACACTCCTCCTGGAGTCACAGGTGTGTTTTAAGCAGGTGAGCACCTTGGCCAACAGATGTTCTGAAAAGAATATTATAGACATTCTGCCTACATTGTGGAAGATAAGTACATGGTGCTGAAATGTACATAGACTCAAATTTAGCAGAGAAAAGTGCCAAAATCTTGCCTAATTTCCTTGTTTCTGTTTGCTTTTGGTTGCTATGATAAACACCATGACAAAAAATCCAAAACAAACAAATAAACAAAAAAACCTTGGGAAGAAAAGGGTTTATTTTATTTTAGCTTACAGCTTGCAGTTCTTCATGAAGGGAAGTCAAGGCAGGAATCTGGAAGCAGGAACTTCAAGAGTAACCATGGGATGAACACTGCTTACTGGCTTGCTCTCCATGGCTCGCTCAGCTTGGTTTTGTTGTTGTTTATTTTTTTTAACACAGGAACCACCTGCCTAGAGGAAGGCACCACCCTCCAGAAAATGTCCCACAGACTTGCTCAGAGGCATTTTTTTCAGTTGAGGCTCCCTCTTCCCAGAGGATTCTAGCTTGTGTCAAGTTGCCAAAAAACTATCCAGTGTACCTCTCTTTATAGATGGGAGCAAACAAAGATACAGTAGAAAGAGAGTAGTTTTCAGGAGCATGGAGGAGGTCTGCCATGCTGGTTTCTTGGCTGTGGGGAGCAGGATGTGTTTGCACTGTTGAAAAATTACTGTCTTCCCTTTTCTGCCTTGGAGAAGTCGCCAATAGGCACATTTGATCAGGGCTCCCAGCCCAGCACACGAGCTGATGAGTTTACATTCCACAAGCCAATTTAGCAAAGGCCTCCACCCACCCTGTCTCAGAGCATCTCCAGACAACCTGGTAGACACAGCCTTCCATCTCACACTCCCTAATGACCTGAGAAATCAACCAGATGGCGTTGGGTGGAAACCTATCACAGACCAGCAGCTCTGAGGTACAGAACCACACTCCATATGGTGTTCCTCCTTGAGACTCTCTGGTCCAGAGATGTGTTTGTCTCAGCCATTCACCACAAATAAAGGTCAATGGGAGCTGGGAAGAAGCCACTTCAATTAATTCTTTTGCAATGAAGACACATCTCAGTGCAAGAAAAGCGAAATAGGCAAAAAAGAGCCAGGAGTGACGAGGAGTGAAGCCTGGCCATAACACAGTCCTGACTTGGATGTCTCCATGCTAGAGCTGGATGCAGAATGGAGATAACTGTGTCTGAGAGGCAGGGAGGCCACTGACCCCAGGAGGCTCTAAGACTCAGGAACATCAGCCTCCTCACCTGGAGTTCTCAAATGAACCTGAGGAGAAAGAAGACCCTAGTGATGACAAGGCAGCCCAGCTATGGCTTCAGAAAGCGAATATCTGGGACCAGTGACAGGTGCAGAACGGAAGGAGGGAGGAGGGTAGGTGTGTTTACTCTTATCTTGGCTAGATTTGGAGTCACTTTGGAAACAAACCTCTGGGGGTGAGTGTGAGGGATTTTCCAGAGAGTTTTAACTCAAGTAGGTAGACCCTCCCTGAATGTGGATGGCACCATCCCATTGGCTGGGAACCCAAACTGAACAAAAAGGAGAAAGTGAGCTGAGCACCAGAACTCATCTCTCTCTGCTCCCCAAATGCAGGCACAGAGTGCCGCCTCCTGAGCCAAGCCTCAGACCCCTGCTGCATGCAGCACCTTCTCTGCCATGATGGACCGAACCCCTCAAACTGTGAGCCAGAACAAAGCCTTCTTTCTTCCAATTGCTCTGTCAGGTATTTGTCATAGGGATGAGAAAAGTAACTAATGGAAGGAAGAAAGGGAGGGAGGAAGAAAGGGAGGGGAGAGGAAAGAGGGAGGGAGGGAGGGAGGAGAGTATATTATCAAAATGCCAGTGGAAGTGATTTATTCTGCATGCATGAGTCCACCTACACTAGGGGGACCCACCAAACACAAACCTGGAAGCAGGGATTGCCAACATTCCCACTTTTACATCCCCCAGTAAAAGCCCATTATCTTAAAATATAGCAGCCAGAGCTTTGGGATACCACAGGATGGAGGCTCACATGGGTCAATCTACTCAAAAGACTGAAATGCCTCTCTAAGCATATTGGGGGTCACCATTTATCAAACCTTTGCGAAGGTTAATGTAAATTCATTTTGTTACTCTCAAGTTTGATGCCACAGAAGGTCAATAACTTGGATATGAAGGACAGCAGAGAAAGGGGTCATTGGGAGGCTGGCTCTTGATATAGCAAGTTTGGCCTGAGCCCTGCCTCCCATCTCAGCTGGTGAATCCATTTCCGCAGCCACCTGAGGATGCACAGACAACACCCCTTTGTTTGCTCTGAGAATTCTAGAAAGGAAAAGAAGCTTGGGGTGAGGATGGGTAGGAGGTTAGAGCAGTATTGGGTTCTTCCAGGGGACTTTGAGGGGGTCTTAGAAACCCTTAGGATTTCCAAATGAGAGAAATTGGGGTATTCCCCACCTGGGGACAACCCTCCAGTTTCATGCATGGAAGGATAGAGAATTTCATGTGGAATTTTCTCCCCCTAACTGTCCAATTTTCTATTGTCATTCTCTGTAAAACATTGTAAGACTAAGTCATTGTAAACAAACAATTGCAAGTATTTTATGCCAACAGATTGCTGTAAAGGGAGGAGAAGAAGGGAGGAAATTGGTCATTTATGAGGTCAGAATCATCCCTTTTGAGGCTGGGGATATGTCTCAGTTGGTAGAGTGTTTAACTAGCATGCATAAGGCCCTGGGTGCCACCCTTAGCATCTCAAAAAACTGGGCATGAAAGCACATGCCTGCCATCCCAGCACCTAGGAGGTAGAGGCAGGAAGAACAAATGTTCAAGGCCATCCTTAGCTACATAGTGACCTCGAGGCCAGCCTGGGCTATATGAGACCTTGTATAATAAAAACTAAACAACAGTGAAAATTTCTCCCATCACCTCAATGACCCTGATAGTAATTGCTTACCAGCTCCTTTGGGGACAGTTGGGCACATCTGACATTCTCAAAGAAGACCCTTCCACCAAAGGCAACCACTAACCTACATTTGGAGCACCCAATACTTTAAGCAGGTCAGTTATCTGGAGCTGATGGATCATCACTGTGATTCCTTCAGGATCAAACCATAGAAGCCCAGACAATCAACTTAGCTCCAAGAGGCCAAGAACCATTGATGTTCATAGACAAAATGAAAACCAAATAGATGCTTGCCCTCTTGGCTGTGTTGGTTGCTTTTGGACAGGGGTTCCCAGATGAAATAATTGTTAAGCCCTCTAGATTCAGGGGATAACATGTAGGCTAGGTGTAGGCACAGAGGCACAGAGCTTCCAGGGCAAGGTGAGGTTTGGTAATGCCTGGGTAAGGGACCTGCACCACACCTGGCTTTTCTGTGTGGGTTCTGGGGATGGTCCAGGCCTTTGTGCTTATGCAGAAAGCACTTTGCTGAGGGAGCCATCTTCCCAGCTCCTGGCTTTTTTATAACTCACATTCAGCTGATCATGCTCCTTTGCTCAGAGCTGGGAACTATGAACCCCGTCCACACCACTGTCAGAATTCTGTCCTTTCCCTTGCCAGTCAGACCCTCCCACAAAGCAAGGTCTCTGTCACCTGCTTATCACAGAATCTGACATATGCGCCGGCTCTTGCAGACAAGATAGCATCGTGTGTCACTGGAGACCGAGTGACAGTACAGCCAGAGTTCAGACCTCACCATCCTCCACAGAAAACCGAGACCCTGAATCCACCCTTCTATCAGCTCCCTACTAGAGCCCACAAGATACCTAATGAAGGATGCTCACAACCCCGGGAATAGAAAAGATAAATGGTTACTGGAATGGTGGCGAAGGAAAACCAATTTGGATAAACAGGAGGAAAGCATTAGGAGTACAATAAAACCACTCAGCCAACAGAAAACGGATGGACGGCTGGTGCTTTTGTGTGAGAGAAATCAGTTACCTGCTTGGGAAAAATGGCAAAGAAACCAAGCCCCGGGTGCATCCTCACAACAGAATAATCACAATGTTGACACACAGATTTTTCTTTAAGCCTCCCATGAAAGTACACACAGCAGAGGAACAGGCTTGCGGTGGGGAGAGGAGGTGCCCACACGGGCATGTGTTAGGTATGTGCGTCACTCCCGGTCTCCAGGCTCTGGCCTGGAGATTTCTCCTCCTTTCTCTCCAGCTCCCATCTCTGTTCTAAGTGGCATGAGCAGGCAGCACCTCCTGTCACTTTTCTGAGCCAGATCTTCAACAGGAAACCTGCTTGCTGCACACCTGTGTGTTCCTAGAACTCAAAATGTCCCTAGAAGCTGCAGCGTGGCTCAAGCCTGTAATCCCAGCACCTGGAAGGTGCAGACGGGAAGCCCTAAACAGAGAAGGGCTACAGGCATTGCTGCTGTCACACCACACACTACCCAGGACCACTGTTCTTCCTTATCTAGAAATGTCTTTGGAACTTCTATAACACCCACTTCAGCCAGAAATGCAAAAACCCAAAAGTAAACAAAACGACAACAACAAAATACACATACTGCCTCTTAGTCTCATTTACTGGTGCCCATCAGCTGACCTCAGACCCCTGGCACAATACCTCCTGCTTCCTTCCCAATTCCTCACAAGCAACCTCGAAAAGATGGGCTCTGCCCTTTCCTGATGGACTGGAGTTTTTATTTCAAACTCCACTGGTGCTGTTCACTGATATGATAAACTTCTAAGTCCTGCCTCCCCACCTTCCTCCCTCCCTCCCTCGCTCCCTCTCTCCCCGCCTTGTTCTCAGCTTATACCTTCACTAAACCTAAAGTTCAAGGTTATCTTTGAATGCCTAGCAAGTTTGAGGCTAGCTAGCCTGGGGTACATGATGCCATTTCTCCAAAAAAGAAAAAAAATGTGTTCCTTCCGAAATAAAATTATTTGAAATAGCTGAGCAAAGGCAAATGTCTTGGTTCATTTTCTATTGCTGTGATAAGATGCCATGAACAGCAGCAGGTTGGGGAAAGGAGTTTATTTGGCTTACACTTTCATATTACAATTCATTACTGAGGGGAGTCAGGACAGGAACTCAAGGCAGGAATCTGGAGGCAGGAACTGAAGTGGAGGTCATGGATGAATACCGCTTACTGATTTGCTCCTCACAGCTTGCTAAGTTTGCTTTCTTATACAACCCAAGACCACCTGCCTAGGGGTGACATTGACCACAGTGGGCTGGGCCCTCTCACCTCAATTGTTAATCAAGAAAATGGCCAGGCATCTTCTTTAATCCCAGAAGGTGGATCTCTGTGAGTTTGAGGCCAACCTGGCTCCAGGACAGCCAGGATTAAATAGAAAAACCCTGTCTCAAAATTAATTATCTAATTAATTAAATAAATCTAATTTTTTAAAAAAGAAAATGCCCTATAGTCTTGTCTGATGGAGGCATTTTCTCAGTTGAGGTTCCTCTTCTCATATAACACTAGCTTGTGTCAAGCTGGGGGTCAGGCAGCAAAACTTTCTCTTCTGAAGGAGAGAAGATATTGAGGCAATGCATAAGGGAGATGCTGGGTCAAGAATTGAGGGCAGATCCCTCAAGCATCAGGAGGCTGCAAGCTGCTAGAGAGGAAGGAGGGGCTACATGGTCCTGAGAAGGGGAGCTTCATACACACCAGCCCCATGGTGGGGCTCCAGGACTCTTCTTCTCCACCTGTTCCAGTGACGTTTATCCATCTTGGAGTAGATCATTTTGACCCACATTCCCTCAGCATGAAGAGCTCACAACTTCAGTCACCAAATCCTTCCTCTCTCCTCCATTACAGTTTAGATATTAATATTTCCTAAAAG
The DNA here is from genome assembly GCF_949786415.1 of Peromyscus eremicus. Taxonomy (NCBI): domain Eukaryota; kingdom Metazoa; phylum Chordata; class Mammalia; order Rodentia; family Cricetidae; genus Peromyscus; species Peromyscus eremicus. The sequence continues at coordinate 154,236,524 of NC_081417.1, forward strand.
CACACGTGTGGCAGGCTTGGTTACCAGCCTGTGGCACTCTCAGGAGATAGTGTAATTAGGAAGGCAGCATTAATCCCAGATCCTCTGTGACAGGTTGTGACCAATCACCATAGACAGTCCTTTGGCTGAAGTTCCTTGTCCCCAAGCTGACGCCCAGTCAGACTTCCCAGTGGGAAGGAGTCAGGGCCACTGCTGCCTGGTCCCTCCAGGCTTTCTCCCTTTGGTTTCTAGCCTCCGGCAGATAGCCAGCTTTGCCCCAGACCACTCCCATGCCATGATGCACTCAGCTGCCACAGAAGACCATCAATGGTGCCAAGCTACCATTGCCAGGAATATCTGCCCCCATGAGTCAAAAATCAGTGTTTCCTTTATTGAAATTAATGGTCTCTGGGAATTTGTCACAGTAACAAAAAGCAGAAACTACATCCACCCTACAAAACCAATACACAGCTTGCAAAATCTATGTGGATGATGTTTGTTTGCTTGGAAAGTAGAAAGGTGATCCATACATGTGAAGAATACTGTGGTTTACCCACACCTAAACTCATGCCGAAGCTTGGCCCTCAGTGTCACAGTATTGTAAGGGGTGGGACCTGGTAGCAAGTGGCCAGGTCGTAACCATTCTGACTCATAAAGGGACAATGCTGAGCTCATGGAAACAGGATGAGATTATAGCTCAGTCAGTAGACTGTCTAGAATGCAGGAAAACCTGGATTTGATCTGTAAGTAGGGTAACACATGTCTATCACCCCAGCACTTGGGAAAAGGAGGCAGAGGAATCAGGAGTTCAAGATCATTCTCAGCTACATACTGAGTTTGTAGTCAGCCTGAGCTATATGATTTTTTTTTTAAAAAAAGGTATTGATTGAACTTGGCAGGAATGAATTACTTTCCATCAGAGCAGGTGCTATACAAAAACAAACCTGGTCCCTCCCACCCTGATATCTTTATTATTTCCCAACCACATGATGGTATCTCCTATGAAGTCCTCATCCAGGATCCAGGCTAAGCAATACCAGTGCCATGCCTTCAAACCTTTAGAAGTCTCCTTTTTATATTGAATTGAGCTTCATGGATTTTGTTGTAACAACAAACAGCAAACAGTTGGATGCTGAGACCCAGCACAAAGTTGGTGTATGTTGATACATAGATTATGCAGGTGTGATCAGCAGAAGTGGGGCCCCCCGAGATGTCTGTGTATTGATCCCAGATTATGGGATATGCTATCTGTGTAGCTAATTCTATGACTGTAAGATAGGCAATTGTACTAGAATATCCTGATGGTGAGGTCAGTGGGAATTGTAAGATACTTAGATATGGTAAAGGGAGATGGAACATAGTCAGAGGCGGAAGCAGCTGCAGAGACACAGACAGGAAGGTCTCACTGGCCTCTCATGACTTTAATGGTGAAATATGTCCTTCTAGAAAAGCAGTTCTCAACCTGTGAGTCACAATCCCTTTGCAATTCATAACAGTAGCAAAATTACAGTTATGAAATAGCAATGAAATAATTTTTATGCTTGGGGGTTGCCACAACATAAGGAACTGTATTAAAGGGTCACAGCATTGGGAAGGTTGGGAACCAGTGTTCTAAAAGCTACAAAAAGCAAAGCTGTGGATCCAGAACAAATAGGGAGAAACTATGGATACCTTGATCTTAACCCACAGAGACATTTGACAGACTTGCACTAGCAGAACTCTAGGACAGAAATTGTATTCTTTTTTAATTGTTTGAGAATTTTGTATATGCATATGTGTATATGTCCACCACCTATTACCTTCCAATTCCCCCCTCCCCTCTCAAGCTCTGCAGCCTGTGAGTTGCAACAACCTGGCAAGATATGCCTGCTGCTGCAGTAGTGGCATGAATGTTACAGAAATAACGACTTTCTGATTAAACTTGAGGGCCACTTCACAAGATAGAACCAATGCTTGGCATGTTATCAGGGCCAGGAACTCATGGTTAGAGAGGTCATAGGCCCCAGAGGAGGACCTATTCCTACTGTTCTTCTAAATTGACATAGTATTAAATTGACCTCTAATGATTTACCCTTATACACATAGACTAGTGCATCTCTCAACCCTCATCAAGGAAGCATCTTTTTGCAGTGGGTGGAGTTTGGCACAGAGACACATAACTTACCAGCCTGCAGAGAATTTGTATTCTTTAAGATCCTAAATTTGCATGGATGTATAATTGGTACAGCAGCCACCACAGGCTGACCATGCCCTCTACCCAACTCATATGCTGGCAATCCCAAACCCTGAATGTCAAACTGTGATTGTGTTTAGAGGTTGATTTTAAAGGTCAGCAGAGGTTTTGAGGGTAGATCCTAGCCCAATCTGACTCGCATCCTTAGAAGAGTGTGTTAGGGCACAGGAAGTCAACTCTACAGCAAGGCAACAGGAAGTCAACTCTTCAGCATGGCAACAGGAAGTCAACTCCACAGCATGGCAAATATGGCTGCAACAAGCCAAAGAACTAGAAACCAACCCAACTGACAGGGTCTCAGACTTCCAGCCTCCAGAGAAGAGAGCGAATAACTTTCTGTGTTGCTTAGTTACAGTGGCCTCAGCTAAATAGCACAGCTACTGGAAGATGCTAGAATACAACAGGTACACACACTCCATTTGCAGGCCCAGAAAGATATCTAGAAGAACCTCCAACCCAGAAACTAGGAGCAAAGGAAGGATCTAGAAGATGTCAGAAGGCAGGGCAGTCTGGGAAAACCATGACCACTGACAGGAGGAGCTAGGTGTGTTTGTAAACCAACCAGGGTAGGTGCTCAGACAGCAAGAACTGGGACTACCCACCTCCTCCATGCTTTCCCTGTCCAAAGCTTCAGTGGGGAAAGCTTTGACTTAATTAACAACCAACAGCCAATTCTTCCCAGTAGCACCATGGAGCTTCTGGCCTGGCATGTATGACTTTCTGGGACCCTAAACTGTGTGCTGGTAAAAGTTACCTTTGGGTCCATCTGGGTGCTCTATCCTAATTTTTGTATGTTTGTTTGTTTGTTTGTTTTAGAAAGGGTCTCACTATGTAGACCTGGCTGCCCTGGAATTCACTGTGTAGACCAGGCAAGTCTTGAACTCACAGAGATCCACTTGCTTCTTCTTATTGAATGCTAGTCACATGAAATAATAAGGTATTTGTGAGACAGGAAGTGATCACTCCCTGAAGTTGATAAGAATAACCATTGGTCTTTTTATTTTATTTCAAATCCCTTTGGTGTCCCTTGGCTGCTCTGAGAGATGTGGGCACTGCTGAAAACAGACCTTTGTCTCTGAGTGTTAGAGACAGAGGGAGCTCCAAGGTCTGGGCTAATCCAGTAGTGATCAGGCTCACATGCACCTTGGCCCTGTTTAGGGAGAGAAAGGTTTCGCTAGGCAAACACAATGTGTAAACAGTGTGGCAAGGAGAACATCCAATCTGCTTAAGAGAATAAATGGACTCCAGTCAATTAGCTGCATACATTCCCATGCCAACCATTAATCTGCCTTTATATTGGATTTCTGTTTACATTAAGAACAATGAAAAATTCTCATAAAATTATTTTTCAATTTTCTGATGAAATGGTGTGCACCCACTAGAGACAAAAGAGATAATATAATGCCTGAGAGAAGGAACTAGAAGCAACCATAACAGCTCTAGCTAGGAATAATGACTATTGCCATCCTGCCCACTGCTCTCCTTCACTCCCTACCAGCCTTCAAAGGACTCTGGAGTTGGGCAAACCTGACTGTCCTAGCTTCACTTCTGTTGCTGTGGTAACATACCCCTCCAAAAAGCAACTTGTGGAAGACAGTTTATCTTAGCTCACAATTCCAGGTTACAGTCCATCACACAGGAAAGCCAAGGCAGCAGGAACAGCTCATCATATCACATCCACATCAAAAGCAAAGAGTAATAAATACATGCATGCTTAGTGCTCAGCTTACCTTCCCCACTCGTATGGAGTTCAGGACCCAAACCTAGGGAATGATGCTGCCCAAAGTGGGCTGTTCGTCCCATATCCATTCATGTAACCAAGGCAATCCCCCACAGACATGCCCATAGGCTAGCCTGGGAGACTCTACCCAGGTGATTCTAGATTGGGTCAAGTTGACAAACACACTGAGTTTGAATCCTGCCTTCTCCATGTGCTCACTTAAGAAAGCTATTTCCCCTCCAAAAGTTCATCTATGAAAGGGAATACATGATATTTGTCTTATTTAACAGCATTCAGAAGTTGATTGGAGTTCTCTAGATACATTTCCTGGTGCACTATAAAACAGTGGTCTAGCATGTGTAAGGCGGAGTTGATGGGGCAGGCATGGCTGCAGTCTTTAGAACAGGCTTAGGGTTTGAGTCTGAAATGATCCCCTTTAGACGATGCTTTACACACTTGCCCCTCAGCTGATGGTGCTGTCTGGGAAGGCTGGGGAACCCTTAGGAGAAGAGGCCCAGCTAGCAGAAGTGAGTCACTAGGAGAGGACCCTTGAAGGCAATGGTCAGCCCTTGATTCCTATCATGTTCTCTGCTTCCTGGTCCGCCATGATATGAGCAGCCTCTTCCATCATCCGAAACTATACCCCTCCCTCGCCCATGCCTTCCTTGCCCTGGTGACAGGGTAAGATCAGGCCAGGCAGGGGGAGGGGCTGGGGAGAGAGACTCTCTTCTGTTCTAGCCCAGGGGAACCCTGTTTGTAATCTGTCTACACCCCACACCCATGGAACCCATCCCTTTTCTTGGGAAGTATAAGCCAAGTAAACATAATACACTGTGATCAGAAGTAGCCAGAAGGTGGGCCTTAGTAAGGAGGCAGCTGGGGAGATGGGGTGGGGGGTGGGGAGGAGTCCTGCAGAAGCTCTAATACAGATGCATACAGTTTAGTCATTTAAAGGCACAGCCTCAATGGGACACTTGCACAGGTGGAAGCCTGATGTCCTTGCCCTTAGAACTGTGGTGAGGAGCAAACAAGAAAAGTAGGAGTCTGGGTAGGGTGTTGGGGGGCTGCAGGAAGGGGAGCCAGAGACAGACAGAGCCCATTCCTCAAACTCCTGGTTGCCAGCAGCAATGGGGGGGGAAGGGGGGGTTTCCTGGCTGTCATTTACATAATGTTGCAATTGTCGCTCCCTGTTGGCTTTCTATTGCAAGCAGAGACCCAGCATCCGAGGCACACACTGTAACCGCAGAGGTTAATTCAACCCTCATTAACCACTGGCAAAGGAAAACCCATTTCATCTCCGACTTAGCTTGAGCACCGAGTTAAAAAGCTCTGTTTTGTTTGGAAAGAGGTCTTGGTAAGAAGATGCTTTTCTACTATCTCGTCCACCCCCCCCCCCAGCTTCCCACACACTGACACACACAGGGGATGGGGCAGTGTTACAGGAGAGTTGTGTGCCCATGACTGGCTGACTTCAAGATGCTGGAGGAAGGATGGAAGGACTCTACTGGAGGGCAATGGGAAAGCCTCTCAGAGGGAAGTAGCATTCAACAAGGGAGGGTGGGCTGCTCTTAGCTGCCTGGGAGGCCTTGGGTAAAGGACTCTATATGTTCCAGCCTCCATTTCTCCATCTGTGAAGTGGATTCAATTAAAAAAAATGCCCCAATTAAAAAAATACAGGTGATGATGAAACAAGGTTAGCATCCAACTGGCCTGATATCTTGTTCCATGAGGTTACCTGTATGATTCCTGTGACAAAATAAGATGTGGAACCATTCTGTGGGGAGGGCATGGCATGGAGGTGGAATACAGCTCTAGCAGTAGGGTCCTGAGGCTGCTTGCTCACAGGTTGGGACCAGGAAGCCAAGAGAGGAGAATGCTGGATCTCAGGAGGGCTTTCTCCTATGCCCTGCTTTATTTATCCCAGAGTGCCAGCCTATGGAGTGGTACTGCTTGCGTTCAGGGTAGGTCTTCCCTTAGTTAGACCTCTCTGGAGATGCTCTCACATGTACACTGAGAAGAGTGTCCCCTGGCTGAATTTGAATGCAGTCAAGTCAACAGTGGAGATGGACCAGCTGCTGCTCTCCTTCCTCATCATGGGCCGGTACTACCGATGCTCTTGTGCCTTATCAGTGTTCCCTGAGACAGCACCACCATGACCAAGATGCAAGGAAAATGAGGAGGAAGACACCAGGGGAATTAATTCAGCATCCATCCTTGAATGTGCTAGTGATCTCAAGTGGCTCACCTAAACTCTTTCTGGATAGTAACACGCATGTGCGCTGCTGGTCAAGATGAGTGTGTGAGGGCCAGAGTTGTCCAACTGCCTGGGACTGAAGGGCAGTGAGGGACTTCATGGCCCAGGGTTAATTCCTTTCCACTATCAGGGCCACTCAGTTGGCTGTTGGAGCATCAATTATTATTACTGAAGAGCCAAGGCAGCAGGAAATAGAAAGACAATGCCACCAATGACTCTTTGATGTGGTGAGCACCCAGCCTAAGTTTTATAGCTACTCTATAGCTGCTCTCAACTTCACAAAAACTGTCCACGCAACAGGATCTCTTTTCCTACTGTGCATGTGAGAAGGTCAGACCCCCAGCATCTTCTCCACCCATGTTGCAGAAGGAAACCAATGATCAGAAGTGCATTCAGGGACTTTTTAAAGGGACAGAGTCCTAGGACCTTCTGAGACTACAGGGTCTGCATCTCTGCGAGAGGGTTGTAGAATTCAGCATTCCTTACTGGCCCAGGGGATTTTCTGAGAAACACTTTCCAACATAGGAAGGGGACACCACAAACATAATGGAGCATGTGGTTCTGTGTCGGGAGGGTTGGGATCAGCCTGGAGATGTGTTCACATTTGAATAAACTCCCAAGCGATGGTGACAGCCTCCAGGGGCTGAGAATCTCAGCTTATGAGTTTCACCCTTAAATCCTACTTCCTTCTAGAAGGCTTACCCAATCCTGAGGAGCTTGAGTGCCCCTCCTAATTTCCAGGGGTTGTTCTGAAATCTGGCTGAGGATACAGAAGGTACCTGGCATACAGTGAGTGCTCGATAAATGCTGACTTTTCTGACCTCACTTGATTGCCATCATTCTCCTTTATCTCCCCCTCCCCCTGTCTGCAACCTACCGCTCTCTGCAAAACCCCCCAAGTTACTTCCTAGGGATTAGATTCTGTCATCAGAGGACATGCTCGGAAGGCAGGCACCCATCCTAACCTTCTTCACAACTGTCCTAGCCGAGGTGTATCCCCATAGACGCACATCCTCCCAGATGTGGACCCTGTAGAGCCTGCAGCCACAGAGGCTCTCTATGAGAAGCTGCCACACTCAATCAAGGAGATCGTGTTTCCTGACTTGTTCACTTAATTGACAGACAGAGTCCCTATGTTTCTCCTATTTTACTTTTATAGGCCTGTTTCTGGGGTGAACGGCTAATATTACCTCATTAAGATTTGTCTAAGTAGGCCTGAGGAAATGGCTTATTCAGTGAAGTGTTTGCTGTGCATGCATGAAGACAAGTCCTGAATTCATCCCCAGAACTCATGTTTAAAAATAAAAAAAAAAATTTAAAAAAGCTAATGTGGTAGCCTACACTTGTAATCCCCGTGCTGAGCAGGTAAGAACAAGAGGCACCCGGGCAAGCAATCTAGCAAGATACCTGATACCAACCTCTGATCTCCACATGCATAAGCATACATGAGCACCTGCATGCATACCTGCATACACATGTGCATACACACATGAACACACTCCGATTATCCACATCTATTTCCCAACAGTTAAACACTTATGTACTGATAAATGCTTATGTGTTTTTCTCTTTCAAAGATTTATTTATTTTTTATCTTATGTGTATGGGTGCTTTGCCTCCATGCATGTGCAAGAGGGCATCGGATGCCCTGAAAGTGGAGTTACAGAGGTTTGTGAGCTGCCAGATGTGGGTGCTGGAAACCAAACTCCAGCTTTGGGCAGGAACAGCATCCTCTCTTAGCTGCTAAGCCACCTCTCCAGTTCCTGTGGTATTTCTGTTTCTTTTCCAGCCACAATATGCACTAAGTGCAAATCTTTGTCTTTGAAGTTTTGACTCACTTGGATCATTCTGGTCTTCAGAGTGAGGACTGGCTAGGTGAATGTAATTTTAAAAGAGCCTTCCAGGCCTCCTTCCATATTGCTGAAATAACTCCCATTTCTGCCAATGGTGTTTGAGTATATCCCAACAGTCTAGGTGATTTTCTCGGGCAGTTGTCCAAAGGTCAAGGAGGCAAGGTAGGACAACAGGACAAAGAAGGAGGGGCTGGGCTCAGTGCGGTGACTTCACTTCAGTATTTGCTGCTTGCTGCAAAGTGCTTGCTTGGTACCAAGTCTCCAGGATGAAACACCATGACCCCTCCCCCTTGGGAACTTCACATTCTCCTCCACAAGCAAGATCTACACACATAGCACCAGGCTCAGGTGTCTGTGGTCCTGCACTTGAGGGGAGAGAGATGCTCATGGGTCGAAGTGTCTCTGAACCTCCTACAATGCTCATGTTGACTGTGTTTACAAGACCATTTCCAGAGACAATTAAATTAGATCACAAGGGCTCTGATCTAATGAATCTAAGGATCTAATGATCTAGTTTAATCCACGGATGGACTATTGGGAGGGCAGCAAGGGGAAGGGTACCGCAGAGGGTCAAAGCTGGCTGCATAAGGGGGTAGAGTGAGGGGCGGTCATGGTTTCTATCTTGCTAACAGAGGACAGGCAGGGAGGAAGGATCAGTGTGTGGCCAGACCAGAGCCCAGGCACATTCCGGCACTATCCAAGAGCATGCATGGCCAACACCAAGTGACAGAATGTAACTGGTCCAGAAAGACACTTGAATGTGCGATCGTTCCATAAATTACATCTTTATTGATTTTAATCACAAGGGAAAAATGAATCGTACAAAGTACATTACCCAACACTTAATTGTAAATTGGTGTAAAAACTGGATAATTTTGTGGATAACCATTGAACTGAGAGACACAAAGTTAAAAGAGAAAATACAGGAAGAAATCACATGTTATTGTATGAATGCATGTGCACGCATATGTGTGCATGTGTGTGTGCTCCTGTGTTTGTGTGTGCTCATGTGTGTGTGCTTGCATGCAAAGGTTTACTATAAAATTAAAGAAACATGGGCCAGTGAGTCAGCTCAGCTTGCCGCCAAGCCTGATGTCCTGAGTCTGATCCCAAGGACTCACGTGATAGAGAAAACTGACTCTTACAAGTTGTTCTCTGACCTCCAGATACATGCAGTGGTGTACACACACACACACACACACACACACACACACACACACACACACTAAAATTTTAAAATGTAAATTTTAAAGATCAAGTAAATTGTTACCAGTACAGAGCTTGAGATTTAGCTCGGAGATATTTGTCTAGCCTGCCCAAAGCCTTATATTCAATACCCAGTGATGGAAAAAATACCATTATACTTAAAGCGCTTGCAGAAGTGTACACACACACAATAATATGTAGTTTAAAAAGGGAGAAAGTGAAAGAAAATTCAAACAATGGCCTGGGGAAAGTACATAACTTTGATATACAGAATTTATATCCTGATTGTATGAAAATCCCTTAAAACTTAATAAAGTCATCCCAACAAAATGGGTAAAAGATTTTGACTCTCCTGTTTAAGATGGGAAATATGAATATGATGGCCAGAAAATACTTAACTAGGAAAACACAAATTAAAAGTACCTTAAGATATTGTCCATTTTTAAAATGTACAAGTAACCCAAGCACCAACTGAAAGATTAGCAACAGGTGGTATATCCATACAATGGAACATTATTCAGCCTGGAAAAGGAAGGAGATCTGCAATATACTCCAACCTGAATGAAGCTTCAGTACATTAGACTGTGAAATAAGCCAGTCCCAATGACAAATTGTCATAAGATTCCACTAGCATGACACCAATAGTAGTTAAGATTAGAAACAGGAAGTAGCATGCTGATGGCGAGGGCTACAGTCATGGTGGAAGAGAAAGGAGAGAAATTCTGTGGACAGATGGTGGTGGTAGCTGCACACATTAGAAATGTCACTAAACTACATACTCAAAATGGTCAAGATGGCCAGTTCCAGAGCATGTGCATTTTGCCATAATGAACACAAATTGAAAACAAAACAAAAACCCCACTATGATATATCACACCCTTTGGGATGGTCATAAAGAAAAGGAGAGGGAGATGAGAAGAGAACATTCCAACCTTCATAAAATGCTGAGGGACAACAAAAATGCCAGTCACTTAAAAAATACTTGACAGTTTCCGGTGCATGCATGCATGTGTGCTTGTGTGTGATGTGTGAGTGTTTGTGTGGTTGTATGGATGTGTGTGCATTGTGTGTATGTATGTGTGGTGTGTGTATGTGTGTGAGTGTGTGTGTTTGTGTGTGTGATATATGTATGTGAGTGTTTGTATGAGTGTGTGTGTGTGTGGTGGTTTGTGTGTGTTTGAGTATGTGTGTGGTGTATGAGTGTGTGTGTTTGTGTATATACATATATATTTGTGTGTTTGTGTGTGAGTATATATGTGTATGAGTGTGTGTGTAGTGTATGTGTGTTTGTGCATGTGTGTATACATTTGGAGGTGTGAGTGCAGATGTGCACAGTGTTCCTTGGCACTCAAGCACAGGTCAGAGGACCACGTGAGCTGCTGATCTTTGCCTCCCACGTTTGAGACAGGGTCTCTTAGTGTCTGCTGCTGTGTTCACCAGGCTAGCTGGCCTGAGAGCTTCTGGGAAACGTTCTGCCTCAGCCTCCCATCTTGCCGTAGTGACACTGGCTTTACAGACACATGCTCTTGTGACCAGACTTTCTATGGGCTCTGGGGATTTGAACTCAGGTCCTCACACATGTGCAATAAGGGCTTTACCAACTGAGCCATCTACCCAGCCGCACTTCCTTTTTTAAGATGGGTCCCTCATTAGCCTGGAGTTTGCATACTTGTTGAGACCGGCTGGTCAGTGAACCCCAGGACTCTGCCTGTGTCTACCTCCCCAGTGCCGTGATTTATAAGCATGCCACGTCAGGTTTTTTTGCATGTGTTCTGGAAAGTGAACTCTAGTCCTCACGCTTTCTTGGAAAACACTTAACTACCTGAACTCTCCTCCTGTCTGATAGTTTCTTCTTTCCTTTCTTTCTTTTTTATTTATTTATTTTTTTTATTTTTCGAGACAGGGTTTCTCTGTGTAGTTTTGGTGCCTGTCCTGGATCTTGCTCTGTAGACCAGGCTGGCCTTGAACTCACAGAGATCCGCCTGCTTCTGCCTCCTGAGTGCTAGGATTAAAGGCATGTGCCACTACCACCCAGTCTGATAGTTTCTTATAACTGCATGAGTGCCTCCCCCGAGTGTTTCCTGAAGACATGAAGGCACATGTTTTTGAATGTGCATGGCAACTTCATTCATGGTTGCCCCAAACTAGAAAACACATAGATCAGCTGTGAACTACGGCATGACCCTGCAGTGGAAGATTGCTAGCAATGCAAAGGAATGAGCCACTGGATGCTGGAGAGATGGCTCAGCACTTAAGAGTACTTGTTCCTCTTGCAGAGGACCTAGAGTTCAGTTCCCAGCACCCACATGGCAGCTCATGACTGCAACTCCAGTCCCAGGGGATCTGATCCCCTCTTCTGGTCTCCTGGGCACTGAACAGTGGTAAAGCGCTTGCTGTACAAGTCCCAGGTCACTGTAAAGACTCACTGCCCATAAAACCTGTTTGGTTGCTTAGTAGACCAGGTAAATTACATTATTGTTAATACTGCTTTACTGCTCAGGGAATAAACACAGTTTTCCAAATGTCTGGGAGCCTGGCAGCTTTTTCAGAAAGATGTCAGAAGTAAGGACTGGGGATCCAACAGATATGTGGAGGCACATGTACATGTGTGTGCATGTGTGAGTACACTCAGGTTAAACACTAGTGTCAAGGTGCTCACTGAAATCAGGAGTCAGCCAGAGACCCACAGACAGTCATTGAATGGTCATGACTATGTGTCAACAAAACTTTATTTCAATTGCATAATCATTTCCGTGTGCTGCAACAAGTCGATGTCAGCCGTGCTGGAATATTTGAAACTGTCAAAGCGATCTTAGCTCACGTGTCACAGAGAGAGCACAGGTTGAAGAAGGATCTGACCCATGGGCAGTACTAACTTACGTTCCCCAACAACACGCCTCATCTTTTGGTGAAAAGATCTATTTAAAAAATGGCGTGTCAGGGGTCTGGGGAGATGGTTCAGTGAGTAAGACTTGTTGAACAAGCATGAGGACCTGAGTTCGAATCCCAGCACCCAGATAAAAAGTTAGGCATTGAATACACAAGCCTGAAAGCCCAGCGCTGTGTGGAGAGGTGATGGGGGATGACTGGGGCTTCCTGGCCACCAGGATAGCTCTGAGTTCAACAAAAGGCCTTAAGTGGGTAAGACAGAATTTGATTAGGGCATCCGTGTCCTCCTTCGGCCTCCAGGTGCTAACTTGGGCACATGCACCTGCACACACAGATGTGCCTAGACCACACACACAAATCCACACAGCAAACACATCCTTAAGACTGTCTTCCCATGTCCCAGGGTGATAGGAGCACCCCATGTCATGTACTGTGACTCAGCCGTCTTCAAAGACCAGTTCTCAATGACAGATTAATCCCTAGGAGTGCTTGTGTGTGGCTATTTTAATTAACACCTACATTTAATTGACAATGAACAGCCAGCGGGCTTCTCTGCTTAATAAAGCAAACAAAGGATTTATTTAAAGAAGGGTGAGTTTTAAATTTTAATTTCCTTAAAGAGAAAAAAAAAATCAACCTCACTCACGTCCTCATGTCCGCAGAGTGATGGAAGAGATGAGGCCATCGGATAATTTTTAATTAAGGTGAACAAACCCTCGCTACCTAAAAGGTTTACTTAGGGGAAAGGTCTGAGACTGTTAACACATCAATATGTTTCTGTCCATTAACTTTTCCCAGGGTGACAAGTGTGGCCTTAATGGCAATGGCAAGGAAAGCTCTTTCTTCGTCTTTCGGGTCTGTTTAGTGATGAGGCCTTAGAAACCATGGAAACTTTCCCAGAGGGGGTCAGGCTTCCACAGTAGCTCTTAATGACAAATCATTACCTGGGGTTGTCAAAACAAGTTACACACGCTGGCTCTGTACTGTGAGAATTCAGAGGAGGGACACAAAGCCGGGGGGGGGGGGGGGGAGCTCTGTGTACAGCCAGGTCTGCAGAACCAGACACAAAAGGATCCTGAAGGAAGCCTGCATTCGGCACGTCCCACACGCCCTCCACACACCACAGCACGCAGTGAACAGGGCACCGAGGGAGCCTGACTGTCACCCCAGATGCATGGGAATGCAATCAAGAAGCAACAGGTGCTGAAGCCACTCGGTCTCCACGCCCCTCCCCTTCCCACGTACAGGCTGGAAATCAATTCTCTCTACAATTCTAGGTTCCCCCCAGCCCAGAGACTGCCAGAGCAGTCTGCAAACACACTAAAACTACGTGCTTCCACCCCACGGTTTCTCCCCTTTGGGGACCAAGGAGCCTTTTTCCTTCCCCGGCTTCTGTCATCCCTCTGTGAATGTACGGCTCTTTGTTGAAAGGGCAGAATAAGCCTGAGCTCTGGACCACTTCTTCTTTGTTGTTGTTTACTTTTTTGGTTTGTGAGGCAAGGTTTCATGTTGCCCTGGCTAGCCTGGAGCCTAGATGAGGCTGGGTCTAAGTCATTTATTTTTTTAAATGTCATTTTCACTTGCTTACTCTGTGTATGCATAAAGGTCCTTATACACATGTGCCATACATATGTCATGGTCACGTGTGGAGGTCAGAGGACAGCCTGCAGGAGTCAGTTCTCTTCTTCCACCGTGTGGGAACCAGAAATGGAACTGTCCCCTGGTTACTTTTTCAGACCCTAGGTATCACTCATGCATATGTGAGATGTGCGTATTAATGAGCTGTGGTTGGTTTTCCTCTGGGCCATCTGGGTGTTGGTACAAGAGCCCCAGCTGAAAGCTTCACAGAAGAGGAAGGATTGGGCTACAATCTGAACCTTGGTGCAACATCAATCTACATGTTGAACCTTAGCTCCCAGCTTACTAGGAGGTGGGAACTACAAGAAGCCATTAGCTCATAAGATGGGACTCTTGCAAATGGACTAGGTCCCTTTTTAACAAAGAGAACTTCCTTGTCGCCCCCCCCCCCCCCGTGCGCACATGCGCGTGCTAGCAGCTGTTTACAGTGAGATGATACCACAAGGATGCTGGCCTCACCAGACACTGAGCCTGCCAGTGCATTGACTCAGCTTCCCTGCCTTCACAAAAGTGAGAAGCAGGGCTGGGGAGAGAGCTCAGATGGTAAAGTGCCTACCTTATAATCATGAGGACTTGAGTTCAATCCCCAGCACATACAAAAATGCTAGGTGTGGTTACACATGGTTGTAATCCCAAAGCTGGGGAGGCAGAGACAGGCGAACCCCTGGGCCTGACTCGCCTGGCATCGTAGTCGACTTGATGAGCTCCAGGCCATTGAGAGACCCTTTCTCAAAGGAGGTAGAAGGCATTCCCAAGGAGGGCACCTGAGATTGTTCTGTGGCTTTTAAACATGGGTGCACACATATGGACAGGTACATACATGTAGGCACACTTACACACACATGCACATCCTTATGTCCACACACAAACACATATATGAACATTTTTTTTAAAAAGTAAGAAACAAATTTCTCTTGTGTATAAGCCTATTCAGTCTATATTATTCAGCTATGGCAGGTTCTAAGAACAAGGCAGATTCTTTCTCCCCATTCTCTATTAATATTTCTATTTTTTTCAGATAGGAAAGCAGCTTTAGAAATGATAAATGACTGGCCAATGATTTTTCAACAAATATACATTGAATACCTGTTGTGGTTAGTTATGGTACCAAAGGCTGTGGACAGCGCTCAGATCGAGCAGACAGATAATTGTATCGACGCTTAGATAATTAGACATGGCGATCACTGCCCAGGAGAGTAAGGGTTGCAACAGTGTGTAAGAGCCAGTAAGTTCTGGCAACGTGTCCTTAGCACAAAGGTGCTGTGGGAGGATTGAGATCGGGGCTGCAAACATTCTCCCATGAAAGGATACACAATAAATGTGGAGGCCTCCATGGGCCTTGTAGCCTCTGTTACAACTGCTGAACCCTGGGGCATTTTCAGTAGTCACAATTAGAAGCATATAGTTTCCTACATCTGCTCTCACAAAGTCTTATGCTCCAAGACCCTTGAATCACAGAACGTTATTGCCTTGCAGTTCCAGATGCAATGGCTGGGACTCCCCAGGGGCATCCAGCTAAAGGCTGTGGTAGTCTGTCCCTTCCTTGCACCTGGCTGTTCTGTGTTCCTTGACTGCGGGTGTCACCATGAGCCAGCTACTTTCCCATGGTGTCCCTCACTCAGCATCCAGGTATCTGTGCCCAAACCTTCCCTTTATTTAATCAAAAAAGAAGTGTGTCTGTGTGTGTGTGTGTGTGTGTGTGTGTGTGTATGTGTATGTGTGTGTGTATGTGTGTGTGTATGTGTGTGTATGTGTATATCTGTATATCTGTATGTATGTGTATATGTGTGTGTGTATGTATGTGTATATGTGTATGTGTGTGTATGTGTGTGTGTATGTGTGTGTATGTGTATATCTGTATATCTGTGTGTGTGTGTGTGTGTGTGTGTGTGTGTGCTCATGTCTATGTGGAAGCCAGGGGACAACATTAGGTATGATTCCTGAAAAGCTGTTCACATTTTGTTGTTGTTTGTTTTTGCAACAGGATTTCTCACTGAACCTGGAGATGGCTGATTAGATAAGGCTGACTGGCCTGTGTGTGGTGATATATTGTGTACCCCAATAAAACTTATCTGGGGATCAGAGGACAGAGCCAGCCACTAGATTGGACATAGAGGCCAGACAGTGATGGCACACACCCTTAATCCTAGCACTCGGGAGCCGTCTGGATCTCTGTGAGTTCAAGGCCACACTGGGAACAGAGCCAGGCATGGTGACACACACCTTTAATCCCAGCACTTGAGATCTCATGCCTTTGCTTGGGAAGCACACACGCCTTTAATCCTAGGAAGTAATATGGCAGGACACAGAAAGGTATGTAAGGTGTGAGGAAATAGGAAGTGGCTCTCTTTTGGTGGAGGATTTTGTAGGGGTAATTTTCTAGTGGTTTGTTCTGTTTCTCTGATCCTTCAGCTTTCACCCCAATATCTGGCTCCAGGTTGTTTTGTTTTGTTTTTTATTAATAAGACTGTTTAGCAATGATGTTATACCAGTGATCCCCAGGGATCCTTCTGTCTCTGCCTTTACAATGCTGGGGTGCTGGATTACAAGTGTACTCCACCATGCCCAACCTTCCTAATGTGGTATCTAAGGAATCAAACTCTGCTCTTCACACTTGTGTGGTTAAGACTGAGCTGCCAGCCCGGTTCCAAAGCCCACCCTAATGACCGAGTCTGTCTTAGCCAATTGTACACATAAAAGTCTATTTTTAAATAAAGCCACATTGAGAAAAACTCAGGATTAGGACTTTTGCATGAACTTGGGAATGCACAATTCAACCCACAGCAGGGTACCCCACTGATGGAACAGGATGGGGACTGAGGACACATCTGAGCATCCTAGAATTCACGGGACATCCACCCCACCCCCACCACACAAAGACCCCTTTAGTCCAGTATCTGAAGGAAGCGACAGCCTTGTACAGACCAATCACTTCTAAACAGGGACAATTCTCCTGGAAAGGGCAAAATCAGCATTTATAAAGCAACGCTCCATTTTTGCTCTAAGCAAGCATGCATGTGAAATAATAGAAGGGTTTTTTTCTTTCTTTCTTAAGGTCGACCCAAATCCATTTTTCTTAAGCACAAAATCCCCCCTGTATCTTCTTTTCCAATGCCCCACCCTTATCTGGACTCCTTCAACATCCTAGCTAGTTGCTCCTGTCACTGGATTTCTTTGTACGTTGATGTGTGCAGAGGTAGATTAATACACCTTCTAAAGAAACTCATTTTCTCCTCTCTCGTGAAGAAAAGATGACACACAGGAGAAATAAACTGAAAGAAACAACCATTGGTAGCAGAGTGAACGCCGCCAGAGGCAGCAGAAGGAACCTGGGCTGCGGGCACTTTAACTTAGGAATATTAGAGCTTTGAGGCTAAGTGGTAAGTACAAATTAGAATTACCATTTAAATGAACTCTGATTGCATTTGCTGGTTTTTGTTATTCACACCGGTAAATGAAAGACTAAAAAGACTGAGTGTTTATACTCAAAATCTCCATTACATAACTACTTTGTACAGATAATTAGCAATAAAAAGACAAATATTTCATGGCTGGCAACCCCTGGCCCCAACCTTTTTTCCCTCTCTTAGTGATCAAAAACACAGGAAAATTGTTTCCAAATGAGAAATTAAAAGTTGTTTGGGTGGGTGGGTGGTTGAGATAGGGTTTCACTCTGTACCCCTGTGAGGTCCTTGAACTCATGGTGAACCTCCTGCCTCGGCCTCCTGAGTGAAGAGCTGATTTTAAATGACTTCTAACTTCTGCACAAAAATCAAAGTTTCTCACAAATTGTCACAAATGCAGCAAATGTGGTTCACTTCAGAGACTGGCAGAGAGGCTGAGTTCACTGATGAGGAAAGGTGAGACTGAGAGAGGATATGTGTGTGCTCCAAAGACATAGAACAAGATACAGATGGAAACTGGCATGGACCCTCCCCCTCCAAATCTGTCCAGTTCTGTGAAAATGTGTGAAACACATCATGGGAGCCTTGAAGCCTCCAGACACCTCAGTGGTCAGTTTTACCTCTGGTCCTTGTTCCCATACTGGACACCATAGAGAGATCTCTGTTCTTTGTCTCCATGTCTCCTCCTTCTGCCTCCAGGTGTCCACATCTCCAAGTATCTGAATCCTCAGAATTCCAGCTACATGGCCCAAGCCCCCTGTGGCAGCTGGGACAGGCTCTTCCATCTCCACTCCCAAGAAAGTATCCCATCATTGAAGTGTGTGTGTGTGTGTGTGTGTGTGTGTGTGTGTGTGTGTGTGTGTGTGTGTGTTTGTGTGTGTGTGTGCATGTGTATTCCATATACACATGAGCCCAAGGGATGGCAAGAGGCAGTGGTTTACAGATGTGGACAGATATAAGGTCAGGACAACAATAAGCATGTGTGGAAGCATTTTCATGAAGAAGGTGTAGAAAGCTGAGGAGCAGGGCCCAGGGCACAAGAGCCAACTCCTTCATCATAGCTGCCCCACATGAACTGTTCAGGAACCTAAACCCTACATTCAAACCCAACTCTTAAGGTTGGTAGCAGGTTTGTCTATGAGGTGGAAGACTGAAGCATTTCCACTCAGCCACCCATCAACTTGATGGATATAACAGTTAAATGTTTACAGGTATACCATATGGCTCTCTATGTGCAGTAGCCACCTTAGTCCCCCAAATGTTAGGGGTGACATGTAGGAGCATCGGGGCTGTTGTGCACCAGCAGAATTTTGTTCTATTTGCCAAACATAAAATAAAAAGAAAAGTCAATCTTTTTCCATCTTACTGTGTGTGTTCCCACTACATTAGAGTGAGCAGTGGCTTAACTGTCCAGCTGCCCTGGTGTGCCAGCATTCCTGTCTTCCTTGGTAAACTACTGTCTTTTCAGGGTGCTCACACTGCAAAAGTGATATGCATGGTGATAGTCTCCCTTCTTCTCTTTTGTTGCTCGTTTGCCTACAGAGTTCATCTCAGGATTTATAGATGAGGCTTACTCTGTCCTCCTTCTGTCTTGCCTCCTGTCACTCACTACTTCAGGACCAACCATACTGAGGAACATCTCCATCTGTGGGCTCAGCACAAAAGTGGCCTCTTCTCCCTAGCCAGAGGAAACTCAAAGAGAGAAGCTGATCTCAGTGGAAGGGGAGAAAGCCTTTCTGGGTGCCTGCTAGGTGCAAGGCCCTTGATGTGAATGTGTCATTTTGCTGTTACACACTCCCAGAAGAGAGGGGTCCTTATCCCAGTTCTCAGAGGGAGGAAATGGAAGTTCCAGAGGGGCTAAGCAGGTGGCCATGGGTCACACTTTTCCTGGGGAGACATGAACAATATTCACCCTGGATAGGAGGCTAATGACGAGACCAAAGACATGATTTCACTCAATGTAGCTTAGTACATTGATTTTACTGATTTTACTGATTTTACTGGGCAGTAAATATTTTTTGGATCCTCGGTTGTAGGTTTCTCCACAATGAGCCAATTCAAGCCAAATTAATAAGGCCAAGTTTAATCTGAGCAAAGCATTTCCAGGTGATCTCAAGGGAAGAGGAGAAATCACACCGCTGCTCCCAGGGAGGGGCCTTAAATACCCTGTAGGTGTGGTCTTCGAGCAGCTCCAGGGGAGGAGCCACAGCTTGGCCAGCTTTCTGAGGGTGGGGTCTAGAGAGGAGAGAGAGAGAGAGAGAGAGAGAGAGAGAGAGAGAGAGAGAGAGAGAGAGACGGGGCCAAAGCAGAGTTACTTACAGGAATATGAGTAACTCAGTGGCAGCTGCATCATCAAGAAGCCCAGTGCAGCATGGGTGACAACTCTCAAAAGTGGCAATCCTGGGGCTCCCTGTGTGACTGGCAGGTGGCTCCTCTGGTCTGAGAGTCCCTAGAAATCCTCACTACTGGCATAGCCCTGGGGAAGGGCTGTGCAAAATGTGTATATTTTAGGAGCTTCCTGGGACTTGCAAGCTTTATTTATTCCTGAGATATGAGGGTCCACTATGGAGGGGGTGTTTTAGTTTGGGAGAAAAAGTCACACAACACACAGCTAGCAGGGAGCGCGGCCAGGACCCAAACCTGGGTCCATCTGTTTGGGTGGATGATTTCTTCCTTCTGGTTCCCTGGGTCACACTGTACAACAGAGAGGATGCTAGCTAGGCTTCCAAAAGCATTGTTATAAATGTGTCCCTCCATGCTTTGTCCTGCTAGATCTTCAAACAGCCCTGGGACATGAGTGTGATTCACCCATCTCACAGGGGCATGGAGGCAGAAAGCAGAGAGCTCTTGCGACAGCCTCCCAGGTGGCAGATGATAAAGTCCCTGGGCTTTTGACAAGACTGTGGTTGGGACCTGTTCTCATGTGGCTCACATTCAGTCCTTCCTGTCATGAGCATAAAAGCCCTAGCAAAGAGAGAACTGAAAACACCACACAAAAATAGAAACACCAATGATATCTAATTTGCAAAAGCATATGTGAACATCTGGACAATCAACACATTAGGCTGTAGTCAAGACAATCCATCCCAGACAGGCCCACAATGCAACGTGATCCAGACAATTCCTCACTGAGACTCTCCTCTTGGGTGTTTCTAAGGCGTAAAAAGTATGACCTCCTGGCTCCATAAAAACAGAGAGACTCTGAATTTGGATTCATCTAAAACTTGAGCAGGAGTTATTTCTGTTCCCTAAATCTTTTCTCTGTGACTACTTTGTGCCTTTTCCAACCTCCATTCATATTATGAACAAAGTTCAGTTTGGTCTTGGGAGAGGAAAAAATAAATACCAAAATTCATCCACAGGTGACTCATATCTGTGGTGGAATAATCCTCTTGTATACTGTAAAGACTTGTAACTTGAATTGGTTTAATAAAATGCTGATTGGCCAGTGTCCAGGCAGAAAGTATAGGCAGAGTGACCAAACTAGGGATGATGAAAAAGAAGGGTCGAGTCAGAGAGTTGCTGGCGAATTAGAGAAGCCAGATGAGAATGCCATACTGAGAAAAGGTACCAAGCCATGTGGCTAAACATAAACAAGAATTATGGGCTAATTTAAGTGAAAGAGCTATTCAGTAATAAGCCTGAGCTATCAGCCAAGCATTTATAATTAATAGAAGCCTCTGTATGGTAATTTAGGAAGTGACTGCCAGGCATTTGGGAACAGGCAGGCAGGACATGGAAATGTTTACATACATCTGTGAGACTCAGCTCAGAGACACAGAAATTATGTACAGATGACAAACGGTAGAGGGGGAGCTCAGGCTCGCACTCTCACTCAACCACCCCATTACTGTTCGATCCTGTATCTTTACATCTCTGTCCTTCCATTCTTTCCCACTGTTTCTTCCCTCTGAAAGTCTGTGACGGAGGTAAGTGAGGGGCCGCAGAGGTTTTTGGTGTGGGTGACTCTCACATGGCTCCATAACAGTTTACTTTCTATTGAAAATACCTTAAGAAAATCCACACAGCCCACAACCTTGAGTGTAGGTGAGACATATCCCAAAGTCTAACATTTTCAACAAGAAAATAGACACAGTTGAATTCCCAATTATTTAAGATGGCTGATGTCAAGTGTTATCTCCATCATAAATAACAGTGACCACAGAGCCATGGCAATGGTGTTTTTCACAGCAAAAGGAGAAGGAGACATCATTTAAATCCTGGCTATTATCCCTCATGTCTTCCCTACTTAACTCCACACTGCTGTCTGCCTTCAAATTACCCTTGCAAATGAAAGGCTGTTATCTCTCCACTCTGACTTTATGATACCTTTGTGATTAGAGCATCCTGGGGTGACTTCTCTTCCTTTCTCTGTGAAATCATAGATTTATGAGATTCCTTCAAAATGTAAGGTATTTTTTGCAATCAACCAAAAATGTGCATTTTTCTTCCACTTTCAAAATAACCAATTTTTTAAGTTTAATTTTTTTACTGCCATATCACCTCCTGCTGCTCCTCCTATCCATCCTAGTCACATACATCGGTCACCAGGGTTCAGAAGTATTCACAAGGCTCCCAGATTTCTCTCCGTAGACCTTGTTCTGTAGTTCATAAGGAAAATACAGGTGATAGGAACAAACCCTGAAAGGTTTCCTACTCTGCTTCCAGGTATCCTCTGCCTTTCATAACATCCAACCAACATTTTTCAGAAAGAGAAATAGAAAATTAAAGAAAGTAAGGTGGGGGGCTCAGCAGAGAGATGAGTTGGTAAAGTGCTTGCCTCACAAGAATAAGGACCTGGATTAGTCTCCAGAACTCAAGTTAAAACCTAGGTGTGGTGCAAAAGCTTGTGATCCCAGCACTGAGTAGGTAGTAGATCAGTGGGGCTCATTGGCGAGCCAGGCTAGCCAAACCATCAGGTGCTGGACCAAAAGAGACCCTATCACAAAAAAGTGGGTGGTGCCAGAGACTGCACTCTGTCCTCCACACATGTGCAAACACACACACACACACACACACACACACACACACACACACACACACACAAAGGTGCGATATGTTGGGCTCACAATACAAAATGTTCTGTGTTTTCTTACCAGCATTTGTCTCCAGCATTAGAGAAGGCCAGTGGAATCTCCCAAATAACCCAGTCACTGATATTTAAGAGCAGTGTCACTATGATCTGGGTTTATTAGTACAGTACTGATGGCATTGGGCATAACACTCCACCTCTAACCACCTACTACCTCATCTACTAGGTAACTGTGGTTGCTCAGATATTTCAGGACAGAATCAGTCACTCTCATCATGAAGCCCTGCTGTGGGCACTGTGTCATGATTTCACTTGACATGGCTGAGGGACAAGCCATCCACCCCTCTCCTCACTCACTTAATGACGATACCCCAGGTAATGAGGCTATGGATCCACTTACCAGCCACATCCTGCCCTGGTTACCTAAATTAGCTCCTGGGTCAATAATGCAAACCATTAGTGGGCAATTACCTAGAGGCCACAGAAGAGAATTCAGCAACTTCTCACTTTGCCACTTCTGGTCAAACACAAAACCTTGAATAATAAGGTCAGGACAAGTTATGTTCTCTGTGTGGGGGCTGGGTTGGGGTGGTGGACAGCTTGGGTGCAGCATATTGGAAGAGCTGTAGAAGTCCATAAAAACGCAAGTTCCCTTCCCAGCAGCCAGCCATGGCACCACCCTCCCCCCCTCCTCTGCCCTCAAACTTTACAATAAGCATCTCCGGTGAATCTGGTCAATGGTTTCCTCTGGTGAGTTTTATTTTGTTTAAATACATAGATCTCATTTCATAACAGCTTTACCTAAACTCTGTTAGGGTTTCATCTGAGAATCTGAATTTTATAAAGCCACCAGATAGATTCTAAGACTAATTGACTGAATACATTTCCCAAAAGGTGTTTTAGACTCAGGAGACTTTTCTTCAGCCGCAGGAACAGCAATAATCAAACTAACGCATGAAGGGGCTTCTTCTTCCAAAAGCTTATCCATCACACAGAATAACAGACCCACAGAAGACAGGGATACCTCTGTCTCTAAGGCAGGGTTCAACACAGAAGTATGGTGGTAGACCAGATGGCCACTTGCAGAGGGGTATTAAGTTCACTTTCTTGCAAACTCTTCCTCAGCTTTCTATAAAAAATACCAACACATCTTCTTCACTCTCTCTTCAATGGTTCAGGTGGGCTCTACCCACCCCAGTTCCCGGAATGGGTCCAGCCTTGCCCCCTAAGAACATTCCTTACTCTGGAAAGAGCATGTGTCATAAGTTAGGACAACCCAAGAGGATGGACTATGTGTCCTGAGGTATGAAAACTCCTCAGTTTTCTGAGAACTATGTGGAAGATGTTGAGGAACACCACATAGGATGAGTCTACTTAGAAGGGACTTGACATAGACCTTTTTTATTTTACAGGGTATTACAGTTAAGAGATTGCCTTAAACCTCTAAACAGTCTTTGGACTTTTAAACTGTGTTGGAACTATGAAAGACCATGGGGACTTTTAAGGTTGGACTAAATACTTTCTGCATTATGATATGGCCTTGGGCCTATTGGGGCCATGGAGTGAAATATGGTAATGTGTGTGAGAATGCCCCCCCATAGGCTCATCTTTTTGAATACTTGGTCCCCAGTTGGTAGAACTGTTTGGGAAGGATTAGGCAATGTGACATTTTTGGAGGAAATGTGTCACTGGGGGGAAGGCTTTGAGGTTTCAAAAGCCCATGCCATTTCCAGTTAGATTTCTGTCCCATGCTTGTGGAATAAAATATAAGCTCTCAGCTACTGCCCCAGGGTTACCTCTGCTGCCTGCTGCCATGCTCCCCACCCACCCTGATGGTCATGGACTCTAGACCTATGAAACTCTAAGTCCCCAACAAGCTTTCTAAGTTGCCTTGGTCATGATGTCTTATCACAGCAGTAGAAAAGAAATGTAGACAGTAGGTAACCCATCAGGTCAAAGGAGGGACTAGGTTGAGTTCTGGGACACAGGTTCTCAACTGCCTCTGTCCTCATGCGAAGACACCATTGTACAGGTGGCAATATGTGTCCTGGAACCTGGGAATGGATGTTAAGACAAAAAGGCAATGTAAAGGTGACAGCAGAAACACTAAGGATGAGAGACAAAGACATTTGTAGCTGGTATGAAAGAGTCATGAGAAGAAACAGGCTCTAAGAAGCAAGGCCAGTGACAATGGGCTGGCTGGCTAGCTGTCTACTTTCCATGACAGCCTCCTGCTTGGGAGACACATGCAAGGCACTGTTGTTTGTTACACATTCTTGCTTTTAATACACTGCTTCTGATGCAGCTAACTATAGTGGCCTCAGTTGTAAGTGAGAGTGATATCTAATGAGCCTGCCCCCATTTCAGGAAACAGATCTCAGACCATCCCAGAGACAAGTGACCAAGAACATTGAAGCTACTTTTTCATACCTGTGAGAACAAAGAAAGCTTATCATTTAACAGCATTCAGGGTACCAGCAAGGTCTGAAGTCTCACTATCAGCCAGCAACTAAGATCATCGAAGTTGAGAGCTGACAAAACACAAGTCAAAGATGGAAAAAGAATGTGTCATTCACCCCTTAGTGGGTAGACAAGCCACAAACAGCACATGACCATCTCCTCCAGTGGGCTTGGGGGATAAGTTCAGGGTTTGTGGGCTATCCATCGGCCCAGCCCACAACAGTCCAGAGCACAGCCAATCTCAATACCGATTACCTCTGTCTTTGTCCAGTTCCTGCCAGGACTAAGGAAATAAAACAGCCTTTGCCTTTCTTGGAAACCCCCCATTCTCTCAGGAGTCGCTGTCATTTTCCCCTAATTTCTCATCTTACTCTCAATTTTTCACTTTTCTGTAATAATTCTTAATAAAGTCTGATGCTTAAGTTTAATTAATCTTATCAGTAAAAACCAGGAGTCAGATAACAGGGCAAAACCTGAAAGATAAGAGAAACAGGAGAGCAGCCACAGTTGTCTCCTTCCTCTTCCATTCCTCCAGTCCAAAAGGGTGGAAACAAGATCTGCCTTATCACTTCCTGTTCCTCTCTGTACAGACCTCCAGACCTCTATGGTTAACCAGTGGCTAGCTTCGCCCTCTGACTCCAAGCAAGCTTTATTTGTCAGAACACAAACCAAATATCACACAACAAAAGCCTCCTTCCATTGTGTAGACCCCCACAAGGGTTCACACCATTGATCTTCAGAATCATGTGGGAGAAAATGACTTAAAAGTAAACGAACCACAGCTCAGGTCCTTTATGTCACTAAGGGTCCAAAACCAAGTTCTGCCCATGAAGTCAGCAGATTTCTCTGGTAGGAAAGTTAAGCCATGTCCCATCATCATTGAATGATACATACACATACCACACATAAGCACATGCACACACACACACACACACACACACACACACACATAGCACATGCATCCATGCACAGGAACAAGCGTCCAAGCTCCTTGTCCTTCCCTCTTTGTGGTGAAACCGGAGCACATTTGCAATGGACATGTAGATTGCCAGAAAGTGCCAGAAACCCTGCCCATTACGGATTGATTCTCAAGTTCAGAGCACTGTAGATTTGATGGCCTGGTTGGAACCCACTGTAATAATTGGGAGAACAGAGACGCTCACTCATTCCTGTGATTTGAAACAGCTTTTTTTTGAGGGTGTTCTTTGTTGATGCATTTCTGATTTAGCCCAGGATTCTTAGGATCACAGTAGCTTATGTAGGCTTACGGAGATGGAGGAGAAAAACACAGGCTTCCGCAGTGCTTTTAGCTTTCAAAGGCGAGTGATCTTTTTGACAGTGTTTGTTCCCAAATGCATTAGCTTCTCTTACTCTCCCTAAATGGCTACTTGCTCTTCCTGTCCTTGCCTGGTTTGTGTCAGGTGTGCGGGTTAACATGAAAACTGTAGGCTTCCTTTTGTTCTAAGGTTTCAGGGACTGCCAAATGGTGCTAGCAAAAACTCACCATGAACAAAATGAGATAGGGAGAAAAAGAACACATGAAGTTGAGAAGGGATCTGGGATGGGGGGAGGAGTCTAGGGAGAGTTGGAAGAAATTAGGGGGGTGGATATGACCTAAATTTATTGTATTCATATGTGAAATTACCAAAGAATAAATACAAATTAACAAAACAGAAACTCACCCTGGCATACTCTCCCTCCCCCAGCCCCTTTGCTGCTCAGTCATTTGCATATTTAATGAACTTTATGATCTATGAAGTTAGTGTTAGTTGTCAACTTGTCAACTTGAAAAGTTAGAATCACCTGGGAAATGGACCTTTGGGCATGCCTGTGGGGGATTATCTTTATTGCATTAACTGAGAAGACCCACTCACTGCAGGTGGCATCATTCCCTAGGCAGGGGATCCTGGATTGTAGAAGAGTGGAGAAAGTGAGCCAAGCATCAGCATGTATGCATGTGTGGACTGTTCTTCTGACTATGGATGTACTATGACCAGCAGCTTCATGCTCCAGATGCCTTGACTTCCCAACCATGATGGACTGTAATCCAGAACTGTGAGCTAAAATAAACTTATCACAGCAACAGGGGGAAAAAAAACAACAACAACTAAGACATAGTCAACACAGAGGGCTGGATATAATGATGGTTCCAAAGGAAAATTTTGCAATTCTTTCATGGTGGTATGCAAGATTCCATCCCAAGTGCTGTGTTGTCAGAATAGGAGTCCTGTGACACTGCACATCCTAGGACAGGGGCACAAAGGACCTAACATTCAGATCTAAATGTTTAAAAGTTAAGAATCATCTCGTTGTGTCAGTGCATGCTTATAACCCCAGCACTCAGGAGACTCAGGCAAGAACATCACGAGTTCAAGGCTGGCTTAGCCTACATGAGGAGACCTTGTCTCAAATAACTAACAATAATAAAATGAATGGTTGAGATAGATCCATAGCTATGGGCCTAGAGAAATGGCTCAATAATTAGGAGGAACATTTGCTGCTCTTTCAGAAGACCCAAATTTGTTTCCTACCACCCACATCAGGTGGCTCACAACTGCCTGTAACTCTAGCTCCAGGGAATATAGCACCATCTTCTGGCCTCTGCATGCACACACACTCACAGGCACATACCCACACATACACAAACACACACAAATTCAAACAAAATATACACTCCCTCAGATAAGGGGCTGAAGAGATGGCCAGACCCAGTGACTTAAGAATGCTGACTGCTCTCCCAGAGGACCTGGATTCATTTCCCAGCAAACACTCAGTCATTCACAACCATCTGTAACTCCAGTACCACAGGACCTGATACCTCCCTTCTGGCCACCACAGGTACTTTATGGACATGTGCAAAACATGCAGGCAAAACACTCATACACACACATACACACACACACACACACACATACACACACACACACACACACACACACACACACAAACACAATTTTTAAAAAGATATATATCCAGGTCTTTAAACCTTGTTCCTAAAGACCCACTCTCTTGACCTGGAAGTTAAGAACCTATGCTATCCCCTTAATGCCCAAGGATAGCCCTAGTAGCACAATGTTGAGATGGGATGGTAGGAGATAGAGAAAAAAGAAGCTAGGAAAGGCTAGACTCATCCAAGCCTGGAGCTGAGGCTAACCTAAGCAAGCTCCCCAGAAAGCCATTGTGTAAGTTCTCCTCTGCTAACTCAGAAGTTCCTCTCTCCACACTACTTCAACCAGGCAGGGTGTGGGGAGAAGCACAGTCACCTGTATCCCCATCAGGGTGGCTGGTAACAGCCATCCTTTCACAGGAGCGCCTACATTTTCTCTGGTTGCCCAGGCTGTCCCTTGCCTGGTACCTTTAGTCCCTCTAACCTGTGAAGCCTCATCCAGCTTCTCTAGATCTATTCCCAAATACCCTTTGCTCAAATTGATACCAAACACTCAACGTGCTTCTTTATAAAGCCACATCAAATCAATCCCTGTGTTTTGGTGGTGTTGATAGGTGGAGCCCTCTATAGCATGAGCCTTGGGTAGAGTCCCTCATGCCTAGAACTGTGGCAAGGTGAGCTGCCTTGATTTGGGTCCAGGCCAAGTATCTAGTTCATTAAGGTGGACACTGGTAGATGGTGAGTATTTGACAAGAATATTTTGATTTTCCACTGAGGAAGTGCCATGTTTCCATGGCCAGAAATCTTGTTTCAGCTCCCAGTGTAGCACACAACCTCCTTCTGCTGCCTGTGGATCAAGATACAGAGCTCTCAGCTCCTTCTCCAGCACCATGTCTGCCTGCATGTCCCCATGCTTCCCACCATGGACTAAACCTCTGAAGCTGTAAGCCAGTCCCAATTAAATGTTTTCTTTGTAAGAGTTGTTGTAGTCATGGTGTCTCTTCACCCTAACTAAGACATCTGGCTACCAAGCATCACCAATGGGTTCCACCATGTGCTAGCTAGTTTTATGTCAACTTAACACAAGGTAGAATTATCTGTAAGGACAGAACCTCAATTGAGAAAATGACTCCATAAGATCCAGCTACAGGGCATTTTCTTAATTAGTGATCAATGAGAGAGGGACCAGCCCATTGTGGGTGGGGCCACCCCTGGGCTGGTTGTCCTGGATTCTATAAGAAGGCAGGTTGAACAAGCCATGAAGAGCAGGCCAGTAAGCAGCAACTCTCCAAAGTCTCTGCATTGGCTCCTGCCTCAAGGTTCCTGTACTGTTTGAGTTCCTGTCCTGACTTCCTTTGAAGATGAACAGTGATATGGAAGTGTAAGCCAAATAAAACTTTTTCCTCCCCAAGTTATTTTGGTCATGGTGTTTTATCACATCAATAGAAACCCTAAGATACCCTGCCATCTTCCACAGTCTCCCTACACCAGGCATTGAGGTCCAAGTCAGTTGATTTTGAATTTGTGACCATAACACCAGACAAAACAATTTAAAGATTTATTCTGACTAGGACTTTTATTCCAGCATGCAGGGGAGGATATGAGGAATACTGCAATTGTTAGTGACAGGGGTATATGGCAGAAGCTGTTCACATCAAGGTGGACCAAAGAGCCGATGGAGAAGCTGGTACAGAGGTTGGCCTATAACTTTCCAAGGCCTATCCCTGGTGACTTAGCCAGTTGGTACTCACCCTCACAGTCTCCCAAAATAGCACCAGTTAGCTAGGGGACAAGCACTCAAAATCTAACTGAGCAAAGGAACATTCTAAGATTCATTCTGCTCCTGGTTCCCAAAGGCTCACACATATTACAATGCTAAATACATGTAAACTATCTTTAAAAGTTATCAAAGTCTTACCCAAAAAAAAAAAAAAAAAAAGCTGGGCGGTGGTAGCACACGCCTTTAATCCCAGCACTTGGGAGGCAGAGGCAGGTGGACCTCTATGAGTTTGAGGCCAGCCTGGTCTACAAAGTGAGTTCCAGGAAAGGTGCAAAGCTACACAGAGAAACCCTGTCTCGAAAAAAAAAGTTATCAAAGTCTTTGTGGTTCTAACATTGTCCAAAAATCCATAGCTCAAAAGAAGAGACTCAAGACAAATTCTTAGTAAAGAGTCCATGATAAAAAAAAAAACAGAAAACAAAAACCTACATACTTCCAATACATAATAGCATGTAGAGTAGACATTCTCATTCCAAAAGGAAGGGACAGAAGGGACAGTAAGAAAAGATTTGGTCAAAGACTGACAAAAACCCAGCAGGTCTAACATCAAATTCTATAGTTTCATGTCTGGCCTCCAGGACACATGACATCATCAAATAAACTCCAATGAGCTTGGGCATCTCCACCTGGAAATGTCTGTGGCCTGCAGTGCATATGGTATCTCTCTTGGTCTGTCTCCACTCAGTGCTTGGTGATTAACTCAGATGATAACCTATGTTCCTAGGCTTCATTATCACCATTTCATGGATCTGCTTCTCAGGGGCTTTCTGTAGGGAATCTGACCCTGCCTCACATTGCCTGCCCATCTAGACTTTTCTCTGAAACATATGCAAGCCCATGAGACCCCATTGATCTTATATTTTGCAACCTGAAGAATCAGTACCATTGGACAATGCCAAGTTCTGTTGACAGCTCAAGGATTAGTCGGTCATTCACTGCTGGATCATGGCCTCAGTTGCTCCTGAGTACCTGGGTGGCTGAATCTGGAAATCACTTCCCTGAGCAACCTTTTCTGCCAGGGTACCCTGGATGCTCTCTCTTTTCTGTTACTGTGTTTTCAAAGGAAAGTCTTTCAAATAAGTTTGTGCTTTTGTGCCCTGGAGCATTTGATGGCTGGTACTTGCCCTCAAGATGCTTGTTCTGTGGCTTCAGTACAAAACAATTGCCTTCATTTTAATGGGGTTGATCTCTTTTAACAGTTCCCTACTTGCTTACTTAGCACCTAAAACACATTCACACTTTTTCTGAAAGCTTCACAGTTTTTCATACCTTTCTGTTCTTTTTATTCCTGATTCTTACTATATACATAGAAAAAAAGCAGCCAGCAACAACCATGCCACACTGAATACTGCCCTGTCCTGGTTGCTGTCTATTATTATGATAAACACTGTGACCAAAAGCAACTTGTGGAGGAAAGGATTTATTTCACCTGTTCTGGCTAGTTTTATGTCAACTTGACACAGACTAAAGTCATCTGAGAGGAGGGAGCCTCAAATGAGAAAAGGTATCTATAAGATCTGGCTGTAGGCAAATCTGTGGGGTATTTTCTTAATGACTGACACGGAAGGACCCAGTCCATTGTGGTTAGGGACATCCCTGGGCTGAGGTCCTGGGTTCTGTAAGAAAGCAGGTTATGTGAACCAGTAAAAAGCACTCCTTCATGGCCTCCTGTCACCAGATTCCCACGGCCAGGTTCCTACTCAGTTTGAGTTCCTGCCTTTGCTTCCCTCAAAGGACTATGATTCAGGATATATAAGCAAATAATTTTTTTCCTCCCCAAGTTGCTTTTGGTCATGGTGTTTCATCAGAGCAGCAATATAACTAAACAACTAAAACATTATCTTATAGCCATCATGAAGGGAAGTTGGGGCACAGACTCAAGGCAGGAACTCAAGGCAGGAACATAGAGGCCGGAACTGAATCAGGGGCCATGAAGAAATGCTGCTAACTGGCTTGTTTTCTGTGGGGTTGCTCACCCTACTTTATAACACAGCCCAGGACCTCCCACCCAGGGATGGTGCTACCCACAATGAGCTGTGCCTTTCCACATCAATCATTAATCAAGAAAATACTGAATATCAAGAAAATTAATCAAGAACTACCACAGACATACAGACAGGCCATTCTGATGTCAACTTCTCAGGTGAGATTCCCTCTTTGCAGATAACTCTAGTTTATGCCAAGCTGGCCAAACTGAAGTACATGGGCTATAACAAGGCCTGTTCCTCTTGCATACACCAAAACCCGAATCTGTCTCAAACCTCATGTATGACTGCCCATTTGCATAAACCACACACTTCTGGCATACTGCTCTCCTGAACAGCCCTGCAGATACCCTATCAGAGTTGAATTTCCAGGGATTTTTCATCAGGCTTTGCCACTCAACTCCACACCTCCATCCTGATCTGAGGAGATCCCTCCATCACAATGGCCTGTCAGTTTGTCTGTGGGTATATTTTCTTGATTCCATCCCCAGGACCATGAAAGAAGTGAACACACTAGCATAGATAGTACAGCTTAGAAATGAACCCATTCTCTCAGCCACAAAGGCAAAGGTTCCAGAGGCTATTGGCTAGTCTATCAGAAGAAGCGTCGTCCTCCGGATCCTAATCAAAGGTTCCAGAGGATATTGGCTAGTCTATCTGAAGAAGCATCGCCCTCTGGATCTGATCCTAATCAGAAAACACTGGGCTCTAGTGCCTCCCCTGCCATAGACTCGATCTTCGTTTTGAACAGAGAGCATGCCATGGGCCAAAAGGCTGCCAGAAATACAGTTCTCCAGAAGGGTAGTTATTAGCTATAGAGATTAAAAGAAATCATTTTATTGAAGGGCTGATGGTGTATCTCAATAGTACAGCTCTTGCCTACCATGTGTGAGGCCCTAGGTTCAATCACCAGGGCTTTAAGTATATATCACATGTGTATGTGTGTGTGTGTGTGTGTGTGTGTGTGTGTGTGTGTGTGTGTGTATATACAGTGTGTGTGTGAGAGAGTGCATATATGTATATATTACATATATGTATAGATTATATCATATATATCACACATGTAAGTATGTGTGATATATTATATATACATATATATGTATATATATATATATATACCTTCTAGTCATGCAAAACAGTATTGGGGGGCTTCTCTATTGACTAAAGGTTTAGGGCAATGTTGATGTACAGCCGTTTGGGAAATACTGGGTTCAGGCTCCCCGCTTAGCACATGAGCTTCTATAGGGCAACAGCACTGTTTGTGTTTGTTTGTTTTTATTTCTCACTGCCCATCCCCCATAGCTGGTACATGGCAGGCAATCTGGAGTTCAATAGAAAATGGCTAAATTATTGATTGGTGGATAAGTATAGTTCCCACTCCTCATCAAATAAATTTCTTTTTGAAGCAGAAGGAGACCACGACAGAAAGCCACACCTAGTCAAAACGCAGAGAACAACTTATACATCTACAGTGTAACCCCTACACCTAAGGCTTAGGGAACATTGTAGAAGTGAGGGCAGAAAGACTGGAAGCACCAAAGGAGCAGAAGGAGACATCTATTGCATGACAGAGAAGCTGCACCCAGGAAATTGCAACAATATTGTTACTTCAACAAGACCTGGAAAATGACAACATCAACTGGTATGCCAACATGGATGGGAGAATTCTCACAGGGTACCACTACAGAAGAGCTATAGGCAATTAACTGATGGTTGCTGGGAGAGGGGTAATCAGTCTTCTCCAGGGATGAGCCCTATGACATTAGCCAATCCCAAGAATCCAGCTCTAAACACATACAAACAATGCTAAATGATCATAGCAAGTTGAATTTAAAAATCAGTGGTGTGTGTGTGTGTGTGTGTGTGTGTGTGTGTGTGTGTAAGTGTAACAGCTGCAATTAAAGAATAAGAGGCCATCATGAATTTGAGAAGGAATAGAAAGGACATGGGAGAAATTGAAAGGAAGAAGAGAATGATGTGAACACAGCAATCATATATGAAATCCTCAAAAAATATTAAATTACAGAAAAGCAAAAGAAATGGCTGAGTTAACACACAAAGACCATTAATCAGATGTCAGGAATCTGAAGCTGGCAGTGGAACCCCAGCAACTAAAATAATAACAAGGTGAATATGTGTGCATTCAGTTCACATAAGAAAACGTGTTTTTATGCTTTCTGTAATTCTCTGCTTCCAGCCACATCCCAACTGTTCATGGAAGCAGATCTGGCCTGACCTTTCTGCGTTTGCTCTGGACTACCTCTTAACTGGGTTCACTGTGCCTGCCAGCACTGATGTCACATCCTCAGAGCCACCTTCCCTGGACATGACCCGCACTTTCAAACTCTATTAAATGGTCCTGTGCGATGCTGCCCTGGCTCCTGCCTGCCCCCTCCCAGGGCTGATCACGTTTTTCAGTTACATAGATGTGGCAGGCGTTTGTCAGCTGCTTAGCTTTTGCTCTGTGCTGTGCACTTCCTGAGCAGAGGGGATTTCTCTATGGTCTTTATTGCTCATTACTGACTCCCAGTATTGAACTATCACTTAGTACATGCTCAATATATGTCTGATAGATTATCAAACAAATCTTATTTTAAAGACTAGCAATTCTGGCTCTCCACACCAATTCACACTGACCTTGCTTCCAATTTGGTTGAACACACATGATTTTTACAACCATCCAACATACAGGACCTTAGAAAGTCATTAAGCATAGCCCCCACTCACCAGGGAAAGGTCACCATACTTCAGTGGAAGGCCAAATATTTAAGAATATAAGAGCAGTACAAATTAACTTGATGGTGAATAATAAAAAAGACATGAAGTTAGATGAGTATGGGCAGAGATAGATCTGGGATTAGTTGAGGGAAGGTGTCTTAGTGTTTCTATTGCTGTGAAGAGACACCATGATCACGGCAACTCTTATAAAGAAAGCATTTAATTGAGAGGGCCTGCTTACAGTTTAGAGGTTCAGTTAATCATGGTAGGAAGTATGGCAGCACACACATAGGCATGGTGCTAGAGAAATATCCTAGTGTCCTACATCTTGCAGGAAATAGGAAGTCAACTGACAAACTGGGCAGTATCCTGAGCATAGGAAACCTCAGAGTTTGCCCCCTCGGTGACACACTTCCTCTAACAAGGCCATACCCATTCCAATAAAGCCACATCTCCTAATAGTGCCACTCCCTATGAGATTATGGGGACCAATTACATTCAAACTACCACAGAGGGGATGAATATGATCCAAATACACTGTATGAAATTCTCAAAGAATTAATAAAAATTAATTAAAAACTACAATCAATCATCACAAAATAAAATAAGTACAAAGTTTAAGATCTCAATGGAAAACTAAAAATGATCTTTTGTACAGTCTGGCACCTTGCAAAGGATGGGCAATTGTACGCGCGATCTGGAAGCCAAAGTGAAATCACAGGACAGATCCTCTAGGGACACTAGGAAAAACGGTGACTTTTTTTCTTGTCCTTAAATAGGCATGTGTGCCACACTAGAAGTCATGTTGCCTCAGTCTGAATCAATTTGGATTCCATACATCAGGAACCTCCTACTCACTCCTCAGAACCCCATTTCTAAGCCACTGCCTCGCCAGGAAGTCTTCCTCAATGTCTCCCAAGCCACTGGAGACTCTTTTCCCAGCCCCCTCCCAGGTGGGCACGGCTCTCCCCTCCAACTCCACAGCACACCATTGTTTTATAGGAGTCCACAGGCTGATTTAAAGTGAACACATCTCTACTTTCTGGCAGATAGCAGAGTTTGTCTCCACTTGGGTCCTGGCGCTCCCCTCTTGACCCATTGGACATCTATCACCTTTCTCTCCTATTTCTTTTTTTTTTTTTAATTTTTTTTTTGGTTTTTTGAGACAGGGTTTCTCTGTGTAGCTTTGCGCCTTTCCTGGAACTCACTTGGTAGCCCAGGCTGGCCTCGAACTCACAGAGATCCACCTGGCTCTGCCTCCCGAGTGCTGGGATTAAAGGCGTGTGCCAACACCGCCCGGCTTCCTATTTCTTTTTCTATTCATTTTCCTTATGGAAAATTTTTCTTATGGGGGGCAGTATTGGGGACTGAACCTAGGGCCCTGTGCATTCCAGGCAAGCTCTTTCCCACTGAGCTACAGCCACACCTCTCCCATTAGGCTTATAGGTTTTTCTCAGTAGAAACATGGATCATAGTTTGAGAGGTCCATTGCTGAAGGCTGTAGTTTGAGAGGTCAAAGGCCACACTGCTGGTGTGAGGTAGAGTAAGGACTTGAACTCATGTCTTCCACCTCCATATTCAGGGCACCGTGTAGTAAATATCAACCATAGGAGATTGTATCTCGTATCATCTGATGGGGAATCAAGTGGATGCGCACAGGATGACAAAGCATCCCAGTTCACCAAATGCTCTTAATGCACGACATTATTCTAGTATAATTAATGCTCACCACCTTCTTACATTTCCACCGTTTGCCTGCAGAGTTCTACAGAGGCCTATAGCATTAGGACACTAAAGAATCGCACTTAAAAGTAAAAGGAGGCCCCTCAGCCATTGGTTCATAGTTCATGTGTTTCCATTCATTTGGCTATTTGTCCCTGTGCTTTATCCAACCTTGGTCTCAACAATTCTTGCTCATATAAACCCTCCTCTTTCTCGCTAATTGGACTCCTGGAGCTCCACCCAGGGCCTAACTGTGGATCTCTGCATCCAGTTCCCTCAGTCATTGGATGGGGTTTCTAGCATGACAATTAGGGTGTTTGGCCATTCCATCACCAGAGTAGGTCAGTTCGGGCTGTCTCTCAACCATTGCCAGCAGTCTATTGTGGGGGTATCTTTGTGGATTTCTGTGGGCCTCTCTAGCACTTTGCTTCGTCCTATTCTCATGTGGTCTTCTTTTATCATGGTCTCCTATTCCTTGTTCTCCCTCTCTGTTCTTGATCCAGCTGGGATTTCCTGGGGGTAGGCTGGGGGGAAGGGGAGGGGGGCGGGAGGGGGGAGAACAAGGGAATCCGTGGCTCATATGTAGAACTGAATTGTATTGTAAAATAAAATTAAATTAAATTTAAAAAAAGTGAAGGAGGGAGGACAGGGGAATCTGTGGCTGATATGTAAAATGAATAGAAAATCTCTTAATAAAAAGAAAAGTTAGCCTAGAAGCATTTGCTGAAGCTTCTTTAAGAGCCACAGGAGGTGGACTTGACAAGAGTCAGGATCACACACTAGTAACAGACTGCGGAGGTTGGGGGGATGGCTCTGTACTTGCACACAAATGTGAGGACCTGAGTTCAGATCCCAGAAAGCATGTAAAACCCCAGACACAGTGGCACCTTTGTAACTCCCATGCTGAGGAGGGAAAAACATAAGAGGCCTTGGAGTTGAGTTCACTGGCCACCAGCAAGCTCCAGGTTCAGTGAGAGACCTTGCTTCAAAAAAATAAGAAGGTGGAGAGAGGTTGAAAATGACACCCAACACCAGCCTCTGCCTTTCCCACACACCTGCACACATGTTGGCTTTCCCACATACCTGCACACATGTGTAGTATACCCACACATACACAGGCATAAACATACATCATGTACAAGGAGACTGATGTGGCAGGACTGGGCAGTGTACCTTGGAGTCCTCTGACTGAAGCCTGCTGGTGAGACTGAAGGGCTTGCTGCCTAATGTTTACACAGCACTCTGTAAAACTTGCAGCCTGGCTGCCAGGAAGGCAGCTGGGAGAATGACAGGCTTTGAGAGTGGGTCTGACAGCGGTGGGAGAGAGCTTGGTTCTTTAAATAATACTGAGAAGTCCCGCAGATGGTGCCGGATTTCACTACTTCAGTAAAGCCAAGAAAGAGACTGAGCCTAGCAGGAACGGTCTGCCCCAGCCATGATGCCCAGGAGCAGGTGGCTGATGCAGGGAAGCTCTCCTGCTCCGTCCTCAGGTCAGGAAACCAGCCCATGGGATGGTGCGCCCCACATTCAGGGTGGGTCTTCCCACCTCAGTGAATCTAACTAGAAACTCCCTCTCCCACATGCCTAGAGGCTCATTTCCCAGGCGATTTGAGATCCGGTTGCGTCGTCAGTCAATTTTAACCATCACATCCCCATAACGAAGAACTCCCTGGCTGGGCAATGTCAACACCTTCTCTAGGACAGTTCACATCAGGCAGCCTACCAGAGCATTCATCGGTCATACCCTCTCACACGCTAACAATCATTTGTCTGTATAGCTTGTGAGTTTCTCTGAGGTAGGGACCACTCTCTTACATACTACTATCTCTCGGGCACGACCAAATTCAATAAACGTCAAATGAATGAGCAAAGGACCACAAAAAGATCTGGACACAGAATCTGCGTTATCCCTGACTAATTCATTCCTTTTTGTTCATTTCAGCCCTTATCATCTTCCATGTCAATTTATAATTATCTGGGCGCTCTCTTCTCTCTCCTATTAAATTAAGATGTCCCTGAGGGCAGGAACTGAACCACCTTTATGCTTATGGCCTTAACCCCTTAACTCTTCATGAACCTTCATGAATTTCATGAATAAGGGACAGCCTCCCTGTCTTCCTTCCCTTCTCATTGTCTCCCTCCTCCACCTGTGCCCACCTCATCTTCCTTCACTCAAGTTCAAACAGCAACAACTCCAAAATTGTGAGGGGGGCCGTGAGAGAGGCAGACAATCACCTACCAGGCATCCCAGGCCCATACGGAGAACCCAAGATACTTCTCAGGGCCTATAAAGATGTTTTCTTTTTAACTTTTTTTTAATCAGAAGAAAAATGAACATGGTAATAAGTATGCAATAATGGAGCAGCTTGGATTATAAATCTTTCGCGAGGCAAGCAATAAAACTTTTTTAATGTACTGCTTGTCTGCATAGCAGAGGGGGCCTGTGGTAGTTAGTCTTTGCTCTCATCTTGGTGGGATCTGGAATCACCTAGGAGACAAGTTTGTGAGGGTGTGAGCACATCTATTAGGAGGGAAGATGATTATGGGATGTGGGCGGCACCATCCCATAGGCTGAGGTCCTGGAGTGAAATAAAATGGAGAAAGTGAGCTGAGCACCAACCTCCATCTCTCTCTGTTTCCTGACTGTAGATGCCATGTGACCAGCTGCCTCATGTTCCTGCAGCCACGCCTTGCCCATCATGATAGACTGTACCCTGGAACCCCCCTTCTCCCTTTAGCTGCTTTTTGTCAGGGTGTTTTATCACAGCAGTGAGAAAAGAAACTAATGCAGGACCCATGATTGGAAAAGTATCAAGGACCAGGAACGCCATACAGCAGCTGTGGGTTGAGGTCAGAAGTTGGAGTCTGTTCCTCACCACAATGATCACTGTCAGGGAGGTATCCCCCATGGCTGTGGGACATGTCTGAGGTGCCTGCTGCCTCAGTTCTGTACTATGGACACAACCACAACAGTCTAAAACACCACCAATGAATGACCTTGAAACCATTGACCAGAACCCCAGATACAGCTTAGCTGGGTCCTTGCTAGACTGCAGTCAAGGTTTTTGACTGGAATGTGTTCTCATCCAAATGTTCTGCTGAGGAAGGTCTGCCTGTGCACTCACTCAGGCTCTGGGGAAAGTCATTTCCTTATGGCGGGAGAACTGTAACCTTTGCCACAGGAACAACCCATTGACGGCTCCACATGGATGCTGGGTTCTTCAAGGCCACTGAGAGAGCAAGGGTGCCAAGTAAGACAGTCTCGTGTGACATGATGTGATCACAGGCAGAACCTCCCATCACCTTCCCCATATGACATAACAAAAGAAATTAACCTCCCGTTACCCTCACTGTGTCCCACGGGTCAGAAGCAAGCCACTGACTCTGCCCACTCACTCTCTAGGGGAAGGGAATACCCAAGTGTATGGAGACCAGACGGCAGGAACCATGGAGCCATGTTAGCCATTGTCTACTATAACGACCTCATGGGAATGAGTCCAAACAGCATGGATACAAGATCCCACCAGCCTGCAGGGGTGTGTGTGTGTGTATGAAAGAGAGAGAGCACTCCCAGCCACTCCTGCGCTGGAGGCCTGCATTCTCCCCCAGATTGCACGCGTCTTTCTCCACTCAGGGCCCTGCACTGTCGTTCCTTTGCGGAAGAAAAGCCACACCTTCACCCCTCACCATTTTTACTCCCTAATTTCAATCCCCCTGTGCAGTTCTGACACAGAGTCAGAGCTCACCAGCGTCCTCTGTTTCCCTACACTCCCCCAGCAACCTAGCACGCTGAAGCAACGCTAAGGATTTCTGACCACTGCATATAGTCCACGACAC
The DNA here is from genome assembly GCF_949786415.1 of Peromyscus eremicus. NCBI lineage: Eukaryota > Metazoa > Chordata > Mammalia > Rodentia > Cricetidae > Peromyscus > Peromyscus eremicus. The sequence continues at coordinate 154,276,121 of NC_081417.1, forward strand.
GACCCAGCACCTCCTTGTGGTTCTTCGAGTACAATCTTCACTTCAGCATGTTCTCTAATCAAACAGTACATCAGTATCACAGGATATAGACTTTATGGCAAACTCCCATGGGACAGCCCATATGGCTTGGTGTAGCAGTGGCTGTCCCCCCAGCCACCCTAGGGCACATGAAGTACAGAATGAGCAAGCACTTTATTATTTTTTCCCTTAATGATTATCATGATATTCAGCATTTCTTTTTATTTTCATGTTTTGGACACAGTTCTGAAATATTGATGAGGGCAGCTGATAGGGCCAGGAAAGGTTAATGGCTTTGTAAAAAGCAGAATGTGTAAATGGGTAGATAATTGTCGTGGGCATTTCATGTCAAACTCTCTGCTGGAGTTCAGAGTTAGGGCCCTGGCTGGGTCATGAGGAGCACAGCTCCCTGGTTGCCCCACCCCCAGGGGGCACATACAAATATGTGTCCTGGGTAGCAGCAGGGTGTAGGGAACAGTTGACATTGAGAGTCCTGGACAGAGAAACTGACACTCCAGTACATGGACTGCAAACGTAGCCTGGGTAAAGTAGCTTATAGAGGAGCCATTCATTGCTTTGTTCAGAGCATACAGCGTTGTCCCTGTACTGTGAGCCTCAGAAGAGGAGACTAGGGTCAGACCAGACCCAGTAAATGGTGGCCATTCTTAGACATCTAAGCTGCATAGAAACAGAGAACTCTGTTCTGCTCTGTTCTGCTGTGTGTGGTGTAAAATTGTCACTACCCACGAAGAGACTGTCTCTCATGGTGAGTGTGGCTAAACTCTAAGTGATTAGCTCATGACAGACCCCCAGGTCATCACCTGAGATGGTTCATTTTCATCTTCAATGTGACACAACCTATAGTTCCTTGGCTAATTTTATGTCAACTTGACATGCGCTAGAGTCACTTGGGAAGAGGGACTCTCGATTGAAAAAATGCCCCCACCAGATTGGCCTGTGGTACATTTTCTTAATTCATGATTGATGTGGGAGGGCTCAGTCCATTGTGGACAGGTGGGCCTGGACTGCATAAGAAAGCAGGCTGAGCAAGCCTTCAGGAGCAAGTCAATAAGCAGCGCTCCTCTGTGGCTTCTAAATGACTCCTGTCTCTAGGTTCCTGGTCTGCTTGAGTTCCTATCCTGGCTTCCCTCAGTGATGGACTGTTACCTGGGAGTGTGGGATAAAACAAATCCTTTTCTCCTCGAGTTACTTTTGGCCATACTGTTTATCACAGCATTAAAAAACTAACCAAGACACTTGGTGACTGCGCTGAGTTGCATTCTCATATGTTTTCCCCTTAAGGGCAGGGTAGTGGTAGTTACTCAGGAGACAAGGTGGCCAACTGATGGAACTTCATCCTGAACCAAGCTCCTGAAGGGAAGAGTGTCAGCCGTTGATTCTGTTGGAATCATTTGGCTAGAATTTTTCACTGGGAACTGAGGAGAATTGCTTTAAAAAATGAATGAGTAAAAGATAGGTGATGGGCTAGAGAGATTGCTCAGTGGTTAAGGGCACTGGCTGCTTTTCCAGAGGACCCAGGTTCAATTCCAAGTATCCATGTGGTGACTCAAAGCCATATATAACTCCAGTTCCAGGGGATTTGATGACTCCTTCTGACCTTCACAGGCTCCAGGCACATTTGTGTTGCATAAACATACATGCAGGCAAAATAATCATACACATATAATACAAATAAGTCTTTAAAAAAAGATAGGTGAAGACCAGGAGGATAGATCAGTGTATAAAGTGCTTGTCTTAAAAGTAAGAGGGTGTGAGTTTGATCACCATAAAAAGTCAGGTATAAGCTTGGGGGATAGCTCAGTGGGTAAAGTTCTTGCCACACAGCCTGAAGGCCTGAGTTTGATACCCAGAACCCACATGAAAAGATTGGCACAGTGGCATGCACTTGTAATCCCAGCTCTGGGAAGGTAGAGACAGGCAGATCTCTGAGACTCTCATTGGCCAGCCAGCCTAACCTATTGGTGAGCTCTAGACCAAATGAGAGACCCTGTCTCATAGAACAGTATGATAGTGCCTGAGAAATGACACCCAAGGGTCCCAATGACCTCCACATATCATACATGTACATATGCACACATGCACACATGCATACACGCACACACATGCACACACACGTGTGGACCTGTGTGAATACACACATATATACACAAAAGATAGGTGACTAGATGGATGGATGGAGTGGGTGAATGGACAGATTAGCAAACAAGCAAAGTAGATCTAATGGACATCTCAATCTCAGCCCAAGCTCAACTCATAAGATAGTAAAATCTCTTTCAGGCCTTCTCCTCCAAGTAGAAATAAATTTCCTGGTAACGTGAATGATGTAGTTAATGCCAGCCAGAAATTAACAGGGTGGTTGTGAGGCTTCCAATCACAAACACAGGGCACGTGGCCAGGCAGCCCCAAGACAGGTCAGAGCTTAAGCACAGCATCCTCCAGGAAGCTTCAGTGAGTGTAGGGAAGGAGGAGGAGGAGGAGGAAGGAGTACATTAGACCTGGACATCTCAGTCAATAAACCCAACATCTGCTGTAATTACTGTGTGGCAGCTGCCTATGGGTTGCCCACTGGGTCTGCCCAAAGCAACTGTCTACAGTGATCTCTGCAAGCCAAGTGCCAAGCAAGAGGAAAGATGACGTCTGCTCTGTGTCAAAGGCAGCAGACACAATGGAGTATGTGATGTATTCAGATCATACACAGACTCTCGGGATCCCTTCCTCCTCCTTCTTTATTTGTTGTTTTATCTTTGGTTTAGTAATAAATAAATACATGTGTGTCTATTCCTGCCTAAATCTGAAACAATAAACGCAGATACAAAAATTGCAAGGGCACTGTTCGATATACATCTTTTGAATGAATTGTCCCTATTGGAGCTTCAAGAATGTGTATTCTGGCTGCGTCTGAGTCGGGAGTTTTAAATTAATTTTTCATTTGGTGATAGAGGGCGTCAGATGGAAGATGATTCTGGAGGAAGTTGCAGCAGATGCCACTGCTTCTTGGCCGTCATTAGGGGAACTTTCCATCCGTAGCTTCTATTAAATTTCTCATCAAAATGCTGGTAATTTCCAACTAGTCAACACAAACCACTTTTTTAGGGAAGCCTTATAAAAAGTGCTTCTCTGGAGAGAAGAAAATGAGAGCAAGCGGCCCTTGACTGTTCTCTGCCCTGTGGAGTCTAACTATACCGATGTACCCCTGTCTGTGCCCAGTTTCAGATCACACTTATTTGTGAGTAAGAAACAGTAGGAGAGGGGAAATGAAAACCTGGAAGTTTCAGAAACCCATGAAAAACCTGGCTAGGACCACATCCATGTACATCCCACTGTGAATCAACTCCCTAAGAGTACATCAGATTGAAGTCAGAGAACATAGATACATGTTCTACTTTCATTTCTGTTGTTATGATTTAAAAAAAAAAAATACCATCATGAAGCAACTTAGGAGAGAAAGGGATTTATCTCAGCTTATAATTCCAGGTCGAGCCGGGCAGTGGTGGCGCACGCCTTTAATCCCAGCACTCGGGAGGCAGAGCCAGGCGGATCTCTGTGAGTTCAAGGCCAGCCTGGGCTACCAAGTGAGTTCCAGGATAGGCGCAAAGCTACACAGAGAAACCCTGTCTCGAAAACCAAAAAAAAAAAAAAAAAAAAAAAAAATTCCAGGTCATTGTGCAGAAGTGAAAGCAGGAACTTCAAATAGCTAGTTACATCACATGCACAATCAAGAGCAGAGAGAAAAGAATACATGTTTGTTTGCTTGTGTTCAGCTTGATGTCTCCACACTTACACAGTTCAAGCAAGACCCTTTGCCTAGGGAATGGCGCTGCCCAAGTGGGCTGTATCTTCCCACATCAATTAACTTAACACAATTGCCCACAGATACACCCACAGGCCAAATCAGTGTACCCAGTCCCCCCTCACTGAGACTCTCTTCCCAAGTAAAGTCTAGATTGCATCACATTGAAGATTAAAACTAACTGGGGATAGTGACCTGAAATCTGCTAGGAGGTAATCACTCATAGTAACTGCAAATGTCTCTTTAACACTCCAAGTGTCACTCAATGTTCTAAGTGACTTGCAAATAACAGTATTTAATTGCATGCTTTCCACTGATTAGGGTATTCACCCCAGGAATCTTCTATCTGCTGCAAGTTCTCAAAGAATTATCTTCCATTTGGTATAGTTTCTTACCAAATGAAATATTAATTTAAAAACGCCCATTTCAAATGGAGCCAGAACAAACGTTACTAGAGCTCAAACTTAGGAACACATCCATCAGAAAGGTGTACATGTGACAATCCCCTTGTATCCAGTGACAGTGCTTGGACTTGAACCCAGGCAGTTGAACTGTGAGTGTTTGCCTTTGCCTCTCACAACAGTCTGTCCTCAAGAGGCACTCTGGTGACCTCCTCTTCCTCCTAGACCAGGGTCTTCCCACGGATACAGGGAAGCTGTTGGGTATGTCTCCTGATCCAAGCATCAATGGTGCTGCTCTTCAGACAAAGTCACACCCAAAGTTACTTCCTGGGTACTCTGTAGGTCATCCCAGGAAAAGGATGTCTGCCTGGGGCAAAGGACTAAGGAAAATGAACACCCAAAGAAACCAGGAACCCAGCACCAGGGAATTCCAGAACAATGGAGGGAAATCCCCAGCTGAATTCCATGAAACAGCTTAGAGAGCAACCAGGCCAGATGAGGGCAGAGAGGACTGTGGGAGACAGAGACTAAGGAGGAAAAAGAAGTGGGCCAGGTAGATTATCTGACAGGTGTGGCTAACTGGAAATTGCATTGAGAGACATTCTAGAGAGCCTTGGAGAATACAGAAAGGCTAAGACGAAGATGTAAAATAAAACCAGGAAAAGAGAACATGAAGATTTTATTATTAGCAAGTTGAACAGAAAGAAAATGTAATCATAGACGCATAATCATTACATACTCCCTGGATCAGCAATAAACAATATTTGCATAGCCATAATAACATACAAACAACAATAATTCCAACAAAATGCAGAATTAGACTATGGAGAGTACAGGGTGAAGGGAGCGCAGAATGTGAGGAAGTCAGAGGTAATTGCCGACATGGAAAAGGAGAGCATCAAATGTTACCCAAGCAGCTCCTTCTGGAAAGAGCAGTGGGAAGAATTCAAAGGCAATAGATTCTGGGGAGCAGGACAGATGTGCAGAGGGGACAGTCTCCGGCTGCTGCGTGAAGCCTTTCATCAGGTACCAGATGCTCAAAACCCAGAGGTGTATTACTCCATGGAAAATTAAAATCCATCTCAAAAACTTAAATAGTTTTTCTCTGTACTTTACTTTCATTACATTAATAGTGTGTGTGTATGTGTGTGTGTGTGTGTGTGTGTGTGTGTGTGTGTGTGTGTGTGTGTGTACCCCAGCCACAGTAAGTATGTGGAGGTTCGAGGACAACTGATTCTCTTCTTCCCTCATGTGGGTTCTTGGGGTGCAACTCAGGTCATCAGTCTTGGTAGCAGGCACCTTTACCCACTGGACCATCTCTCTCTAGCTCTTTTCCTATACTATAAAGATGCACTTTTTTTCACTGGTATGAATCTGCTGGAAGGAACCCCTCCATCTGTACATCTGGCCACACAGAATGGGACTGGAAGACTCCCTGATTGGCATGCCTTACTTCCCTCTCCTCCACACTGGCCTTTTCTTTTCTCAAGTCAGCTGTTTCCAAATTGAAAAGGTCAGATGTAAGCAGTATGGGGGTGGGGGAGCATGTGCATTTGGTAGAAATGATTCATGCTTGAGTTTGTAGCCTTAGCCATCAAGGTAAAAACAAAATCTCTCTTCAGTTCAAAACATCACAAGCAGAAAGGGGGAAACCTCTCTCTCTCTCTCTCTCTCTCTCTCTCTCTCTCTCTCTCTCTCTCTCTCTCTCTCTCTGTGTGTGTGTGTGTGTGTGTGTGTGTGTGTGTGTGTGTGTGTGTGTCCCTCCCTCCCCCCTCTCTTCATCTCTCTCCTATCTCTCTTCCTTCCCCACCTCACATACTCTTCCAAGTTCAGCAAGATGAAATTATTGCCTGGTAAGATTCACAAAACGTTTACATAAAAGATCCCCAGCCTAAAGGTGTTACGCACCATCAGCATTGCCAGCAGCAATTTGATCTTGAAATAAATTTGCAGTACAAGCTTGTCTATCCCAATTGATTGGAAACAGGCGTGCGCTGAAATGTAGAAAAATCTAGATAATCCACGGTTATCCACACTCCATTCCCCTGTGTAGAAGAGGGCTGGAAAGGTCGCCCGGCCTGCTGAGTGCACCAATGTGAGGGTTTGTTCTGAATCCCTAAGGATGCAGTAATACAAGGCTGTTTGTATTGACTAAGAAAACGTGTGGAAATTAACATTAATCAATTAGCAAAATGTATTTGCAGCAGCAGAAGCTGGGCCATACTGTGTAAATAATAGTTTTTAGTTCAAGATATGGTGATAAAAGCCATTCACCATGTGAGTCCTTGGATGACTTTCAACAAAGGGTGTTCAGTTGTCACTCAAAGGCCATTACTAGGTTAGGTGGCCATTTCATTACTAGCTACCAGGGTCAGCTCAGAACTTAACTCAAAGCCTCATCTGTAACAGTGACACAATACAATGACACTTGGCTCCTTGCTCGCCCTCTTATTCTTCTGAGCTGGTGTGTTTTTTTCTGTAATCTAGGTAGTTGGAGTGAGATCAGTAAGCAGATATAACAAGGGGAAACCCAGATGGTCTAGTCCTCCATCCTCAACAGTCCATCTTGTCTGAAGACAAAGGAGAGCTACCTTCCTTCAAACCAACATGCTATTCTCCAATGACTTGTCATCCTCATTTTTCCAGACAATAAAACCAAGGCTTTGAGATGCTGAGTATTTTGTTAATGCAAGTGAAAGAGATTTGAACCCAAATCCATTTGTGACATCCTCAGTCCCACAGTTTACCATGCACTGATTCCTACTATAGATTCCCAGTTCTCCCGAAGCTGGACCACCCTCCTATGCTTTGATGGAGCCTGGAGATGAAGAGTGGGCACACAGCACCCAGCATCCCATTTTCATAACCCAGTTTTGAAAAGGTATTTTGAGGGGGTGGGATGACCTGAGCCTTGTCCTTGTACCTTGTTGTCTTTGTGGTCCCCACCGGTCACATGGCTGAGGCCACCCGGCTCGAGTATTCTTTAAATATTCAGATGTTTTCACTGAGAGTCTTTACATGATACTCTCTTTCCACAAATATCACATGGCCACTCCTTCGCTCCCCATGCCAGAGTTCATGAATTCCCTTCTCGATGCTGTCTGCCCTTATCCATCCACCTAAGACACAACCACATTGTGTTAGTTTCTGGTCTCATTGCTGTCATGAAACACCCAGGAAAGCAATATAAGAAGAGTTTGTTTTGCTTCAGTTTGAGGAATTGTCCATCATGGCGGGAAAGACAGCAGGAACAGGAGGCAGCTGGTGTCCACCGTCAGGAAGCACAGAGAGATAAATGATGATGTTCAGATGACTTTTCTCTTTTTTATTCATCAAGGAACCCCCACCTGCATCCACAGTGCTGCCACAATCAGGATGGATCTTCCGGCTTCAATTAAACCTTTATGCAAACACCTTCATAGTGTAACAGCCAGAAGTGCGTTTCCATGGTGATTCTAAACTCAGTCATGTTAATACTGAAGTTAACCATCACATTCCCTCTGCTCTAACCTCCAGCCATCCATCTCCTTCTATGCTTTTGCTCTTGCCCCCTAATGACCCTTACTATGTGACATTTACTGTTCTCATAGTGTGTTGCCTGTCTCTCCTCACTAGAGATACATTTCATGATCGGGAATTTTTGTCGTTGTTATTCTCTGAGTGTCCTAAGTGCTTAAAATAGCCTGCATATAGTAAGTGCTAAAGATATCTTATCAAATAATACATAAGCAACTAGATGGCTAGATGGATAAATATATGTCTATGGATATGATGGATGGATAAATAGATGTCTGTGGATGTGACAGATGGATAAATAGATTGATGAATGGATAAGTGGATATAGTTAAGTGGATGGTGGATAGATGATGGAGAGATGCGTGAGTAGATAGATGGGTGGATGGACAGATGGATTGGTGAGTAGGTGGATGGATGAGTGAATAGTGAATGAATGAGTGGATTGATGAGTAGATAGGTGGATGGATAATGAGAATCTGAGTAGATAAACAGATGGATAGATAGATAGATGAAATAGAGGGTAGGTAGATGAATAGATGGGTGGATAAATGAATAGGAAGGTGGGAAGAGGTCAGATGGACACATAGATGGATAGGTGGACAGGTGAGTGAGTGGATAAGTAGGTAGATAACTAGATGAGTAGATACATAAGTGGGTATATAGGTAGATCAGAGGGAAGGTGGATGAGTGGATAGATGGTAGGAAGTTGGGTGGATAAATAGGTAGGTAGATGAAAGAATGGGTTGGTAGACAGGTAGACGAATAGATACATCAGTATATTGGTGAAAATAAGGGTTAGTTGGTGGGTGTATAGATAGATAGGTGAACAGACAAGTGGATGAGAGAAAGATGAACAACCATATCCCATATTCTTCTGGTAGGATCTCCTTTGAAAGGCTTCTCCCTGCAGGTCCCTACAGATGCCAGACTTGCAAGTCTCCCATTAGGCAATGAGTTTCTCACCCCTAGAATCTCAGAGTGTACACACACACAGGGCACACACAGTTTTCCCCAGCTCCAGGTGTGTGAACTCAGCAGAGAACAGTGCCCAAACTGACTGCTGTTACAACAGTGACTCATTCACCAAGGCCTCAGAGTGCAGACACAAGTGGAAACCCAACTCAGCTACACAGATGTGAGGTGGAAGCAGCTTCACTAGTCCTCATTTATCCACATCAGTGGCTTATCTCAGGCCATGTTTACCACTAAGCCATGTTTACCACTAAGCCACGTTTACCACTAAGCCACGTTTACCACAGTGAGCTAATGACTGCTTCTGCACCATGTTGGGAAGGGGATTGTGAAGGGGAAGGGACACCCATACATCAAAGGCTTTTTCTCCTCTGCAGCCAAACTGCAGCCACTGCTTCAGGATCTAGAACTCTAAATTTGGTTCCTAACCCTCCACTGACCAATGAGCAGGATTTAGAACAGACCAGGAAGATGGCTGCAGACAAGAGGGGGTGTGGTGACCTCTCTGCACCAGCAGGGGATGGATTTGGATGAGCTTAGATGACCTTAAGAGAGACAGGAGGAGAGGTGACAGGGAGTCTCCTAAACTGGAGGTCTAACAATAGCCACCTGGATAAATAAATGCCCCTTGTGTTTTAACAAAAGCCTACCACACAGACATTCAAATGAAGACCACAGAATAGAACCCAGGGATGTAAAGAAAGGTTTTCTGATGATCTTGGTAGAGAGGGAAAATAGGCTATAAAAAATCACCTATACTTTCTAATCTTATTTGTTGTTCAGAATCTAGATGTATGGTAAGGGTGGACCCCAGAAAACAACCACTACCAACATGTGGATGAGGGGGCCTGGGTCATTTAAACTTCTCTTTTACTACATTTTCTACATCTTGTCTAATTTTCTCTAAAAGAGTCCAGCGTATAGATTTTAGGCTAGCATGAAGAAAGAAAAAGAACACTGTTTGTGCATGGAATATCAACACAAAAATGATTGTATGCAGAATATGAAGAGCTTCCCCTCGCCGAACTGCTTGAATTAAAGCTATTGCAGCCACACACTGTGACCTCTGGAACTGGGCTTGTTTCTCCTAATGCAAGGTTTGCCTCCCCGAACTGCCAAAGCCTTCCTGTGTCTCATTTCTGAGGTCACGTCAAGTAACGTGAAAACCTGTCTCCATCTCAGCTTCCTCAGCAACAGCCACGCTCACAATTTTACCTCCATGCCTCTTTTTCTCTGTACATACTATTAGGTCTTCCAGGGATGCCCCTGACATCTATAGTGTGCCTAGGAAACTTCTCATCATGCTTCCCAACCCAAAGAAGCATCCTTCTATGAAGCCTTTTCTAGACTCTTGGGAAAGCACCTCCAGCCAAAGTTGACCTCAGATACCCAAAGCCTGAACCTGCTGAGAGATGCTCCCAGGAAACGGTTTCATGCTATCCTTTAGCAAATACAATGGAGGTTGGTTTTGTCCTCCAAAGATGTGGGAGAATAGGGAGACACAATGCCAGGAACTCTAACTGTGGGAGTGCGAAGTGGCTTGGAGGGTCCTCAGGGGCTCGTGACAATGGGAAGAAGTTTCTTTCACCCAAGTGCATCCTCACCTGAGTAGGGAGAGGCTGTCACCTTCAACTGTGGGCTCCTGAAGAGCAGAGGAGCCTTCCTCCATCTGGGAGCCCATTGTGATTCCCCGCACTATGAAAATCACACTCCTTTGCCCTTAAGAAGGTAGTACATCTTCAAATGGCCCGAAGATGCCAATCATGACACAGCCTCGCCCTGCAGCCACAGCGCATCTCATCTGCTCGCAGCCCAGCTGTCTCATTGCCTGTCAGCCCTTCCAATAGATTGCGTGCTGATGTGATCAGGAAGGACAGGGCAATCCTGCCTCCTGATGGATGTCACTGCAGAGTAAGGAGAAGGTGGCCTGTGCCATGAAGGGGGACATGCTAGGAATGAAGCTGCTAGGTCCTTGATCCCTCACCCGAAAACACATCTAATAAGAATCTTGCTTTGGTTCTCTTCTGGGCTGGGAGCTCAGAGCCCTCCCCCATTACCCTCCTCTGCCAATAATTGCCATTTGTTTGTTCTAGAAGTCCGGTTTCTTTCAAGGATTACCATCTGTATCATATCTGAGTGAATAAAGGCCTGTGAGTCTGCCTCCTCCTTTAATTCCATGGGGCAGGCCAACATCTCATTCATGGACCAATGGCACTCTGTATTCTGATCAGATGCTAAATGTACCTATGATCCACCTGTGAGTGTGTATATATGTGTGTCTATCTGTCTGTCTGTCTGTGTGTTGTGTTTGTTTTGTGTGTGTTGTGATTTGTGTATATGTTTGTGTTTTGTGGGCTGTGTGTGTCTGTCTGTCTGTCTGTGCATAAGTAGGCCAGGGATGGATGCTGAATGTCTTCTTCTGCCTCAGTTGTCACATCATATAGACAGTCAAGAGCAGAGAGAAAGGGAGTGCGTATGTGCTTAGCACCCAGCTAGCTTTCTCTACACTTACGCAGTCTGGGGTCCCAAATCAGGGAATGGTGCTGCCTACTTTCAGACTGGATCTTCCCACATCCACATCAATCAAGGCAGTCAAAACAATCCCCCACAGATAACCCACAGGCCAACCCAACCTAGATGATCCTCGCTGAAACTCTTCACAGCTGATTCTAACTGATTTGGCAACTAAAATCAACCATTGCAGTGTCTCTAAGTGAACCTGGGGCTCACCAGTTCACTTTGACTGGCTGGCCAGCAAGCCCCAGAGGTTCTCCTGTCTCTGCCTCCTCAGTACTGGAGCTACAGGTGCATGCTGCCACACCTAGCTTTTACAGGGGTTCTGGGGATTGAACTTGAATCCTCATGCATACTTGGCCAGCATTTTACCCACTGATCTCTCTCTCCAGCTCCTCAGGGCATGCTTTAATTTTGCCTGTAATTATCTGTGGTGTTCTATGTATCATCTAGGGAGAACAAATGTCTGAAATCCCATCTCCAACACTAATGGCCTTGAGAATGTTCAAACCGGGCCCACTTCATTCAGGGTGTAAATGGCAAACGCTTTGTTCAGCAGCAAAACAAAGAACCAAATTGTGTGTGACCCAGCCTGGCACCTTTGAATCCTGCCATTTGTTAAGCACACTCCCCATGCATATAATTAATCCAATTTGGCTCCATGAGAAAGAAATTACTTCCCTTAATGATGCCATATTGGAATTAACCAATTCAGTACTTAACCCATATTCTCTTGTGAGCAGCCACACTAGAGACTGTCTCCTAGGAACACTGGGAAAGCCTTTTCAAAGACTCAGGGGAGGGGGAGGGGAATTGAAAGATTAGCTAAGAGGAAACATCACTTGTCTCTTCCTACATTTAGGGTGGCTTGGGGTCATGAGCCTTTCTTCTTCCTCAGCACTGGGATCCAAGTCTAGCTTCACGATACACCCTCAGCCACCTGCTGCAGGCTGACCGATGAAATCACTACCCAAAGAGGCCTCTGTCAACCACTCCTGGAAGAGAGTCCCAGTCAGACGGTGTCTCCGGGATGGCAATTCAGTGATCAAAGAATCAAAAACAACATCCTTGCTTCCTTTTCTTCTTCCAGCCTGGAGATTTTTTTAAGTGCATTCGGATCTTAGACGGTCCAGTCTGGCTTAGAAGGCAGCACCAAAATGTTGTTTGGCTGAAAGAAAGGTTGGTCAGCAGGATGCCAAAGGTAGTTTCTGAGATTGCTTTCACTTTACAAGTCTTGCAGCTCTCCTGCCTGCACATGAGAAGAAGAGGAAAATCACTTTGCCAAGTGAGGGTTCAATCTGACTTGCTTTGCTTGGCACAGGCTTCCTGAAGTCTTAAGGTAGCCGTTGTGCAGGTAAATTGGACTCCACAAGAGCTGACTGAGGCTGGGGGCGGGGTTGGGGGCAAGTGTCTGAGGATTGCATTTCCATCCCACTACAAGGAAAGGGCAGGGCAGGATGAAATGACACAAGCAGGCATTCCTCTGTATCAAGCTGCTTCTGAGGGGCTCTGTACAGCTCATGATGAAGCCACATTCTTCAGCAAGGCTTGGCCAATAGACAGCCTTAGAGTCCTGTCATCGGGGCCAGGAAAGCCAGAGAAAGGGATGACTGCAACTCAGAATGTGAGTGAAAGAAGAAGCAGTCCTCACTACCCATGCCTACACTGTCTCTAGAAGCTTCCAAGGACTGTGGCATTCACAAGCTTCCTGACCTGACTCTGACATGTCAGGTCCACTTCCACTTCTTAGGTTGGCAGGGCTGTCCCTGTCCACCCCCGGTCCCCTTCCTCCTCCCAGACCAGGCTGTTGCCATGACGTCAGCAGCTTCTCTGCTGGCTTTGTCCTGTTACACGTGGTTTGTTCCTCCCCTGCCATGACAGCAGCAGCAACGGCTTCTGAACAATCTTCCGTGAAGTTCTTTCACTCATTCAACAAACATTTATATGTGCCAGGTAGTGTGAGGCAGAGGCTAAAGGAAAAAAATGTATAACCCATGGGAAAACTGTGGAGTGTGCTATATGCTCCTAAGACACATCAGCCAAGGAACCAGTGGGTGGTTTAGGAGTCGAGTCTCTGCAGTCCGAAGTCACAATGCCATCTGCTCAGTACTTAGGGCCTAGGAAGTGCATTGGACGATTCCATGAGATGATCCCTGAGACCTATTAGACACTCGGTGCACACTCAGAAAATGTCAGCTTTTGCCCTTACTAAGATTATAAGCTGGACTGGGATGGGGGAGTGGCTCAGCAAGCAAAGTAATTGCCATGTGATCATGAGGACCTGAGTTCAATCCCAAGATGATATATGAAAATATGAAAACAGCGCATTGTGGCAGTATGCACTTGTAATCCCAGAGCTGGGAAGGTGGAGACAGGCAGATCCCTGGGGCTTACTGGCCAACTAGGCTTCCCTAATCAGTGAGCCCTGGGTTCCAGTGAGAGATCCAGTCTCAAAAACAAGGTAGACAGACCCTGAAAAATGAGACCTGAAGCTGTCTTCTGTGAGACTCTCTCTCTCTCTCTCTCTCTCTCTCTCTCTCTCTCTCTCTCTCTCTCTCTCTCTCTCTCTCTCGATCCCTTCTATGCACCAGGCAGGCAGGTAGTGGAAGCTTAGGCAATGTCGGTTCTGACCCTTACCAAGATCAATCCCACTAGTGTTCTATTCCAATAGCATTTAGGCAAAGGCAAGAGCCCAGCCACGTTCTGGATGTGTTAGAGAGCCAGAGTGTGTCCTTGAAAGCACCAAGGGACAGCACAGGATCTGAGGAGGGATGGGAAACAGTGGTATCAACTGATAGGAATGTACAACTTCTCTGACAGCTGTGGACACAGTGAACTGGAGTGGCCTAGACTAGAAAAAGGCTAAGTCCAAAGTCATGTATGCCCCCCCATGGGCTGATTTCAATGTGACAGTTGGGGAGGGGGGAGGGAGTTGTTCCTCTGCAGAGGTGAAAGAGGCTGCATGCTCTACAGAGCAGTAGAGATGAGAGAGGTTCTAAGTCAGATGGCTTGGATTTGAACCCTAATCTAACGTCTCTGCTCCTGTGACCTTGATGATGTAACCTGACCACTGATGCCTCAGTTTCCCTATGTGTACATCAAGGCCATCAAGGACCACTACCAAACTCACAAGGGTGACATTGGAGCTTAATCTATTAACTTGTGAATTTGGAAGCATGTCCAGCATGTCACTGTCCACAGTGATCATTGCTTACGACACAGAAACAAGAGGACCGTGTGACCCTCAGCCAGTCAGGAGAGCAGAAGCTGAAGAAGAGTCAGGAGTCTGGAAGATGTGGTGCTGATGTCTGGACAGGTAGCCCCAGGAAAAGCAGCATGCAGGAAGAGTGAGTGTCAAGGATAGCCCGAAAAGTGAGACAAGATACAAAACTCAAGTACAAAACTGGGAATGGACTTCGGGTATAAAAAGTTTGCCCTGATGCTTTGGGTAGACGTAAGGTGCCAAGATGGTTTCATTAAGTGAGAAGATTGGACTTGCTAGATTTCTCTCCCACGTGCGGGGACTTGACAACTCTGCTCGCTCCGCATACTGTGATGCAGGCCAGAAGGCAAGGATAGTGCTTGTCAATCAGACCAAAGCTGTCAGTCCACCACACCCCTGAAGCAGAGTTTCAAGGAACTTTGAGCATTTCTTAAGATAAAAACAGCATAAAGGAATCAACCACGGAGTCAGAATGATGACATGGAATGTGTTGCTATGACAACCTAACTCCCATTATTTTCAAATCCCATGGCAAAGATCTAGCCAGTCACAGACCTGAATAGGGGTGCAAAGAGGCATTCTGCCTTTTGTTTGTGGGAGGGGGCAGAGCCAGCCTAAAATGGGTCTTTTCATTTTCCTTGATAATGAGATGGACCTGAAGTGAGAACTTCCCCAAGGGCTTCTGTACCAAGGAGCCCTGTTCTCCAGCTCCATGAGACAAGGAGTCACTGTGGTAGTGGTTGCCAGCAATGTTCCTGCTAAGCATCCTTCTTCATCTCCGCTAGCTACTCTGTAGGAATTAGCTCATGAATCCTCATGATGAGGGGAGAGAACAGAAATTATTTGTTCTGGGAATCCTGCCTGCACTACTAATCAACCATTTGCATATATGAATACAAGTGCCTCTGGAAGTCAGTCTGCCTTTGTCATTTTTATTACATTTTTATTTCTTGTGCGTGGGGGGGTATGTGTGTACCAGCATGAGTGTGCTGAGGTACATGTGTGGAGGTCAGAGGATAAATTGTGGGAGCTGGTTTTCTCCTGGAGATCAAACCCAGGTTGTCAGGCTTGGCAGTGGGTGTCCTTACCCATTGAACCATCCTGTCCTGGACTTTCTCTGATACACATTGTTTGGAAAAACCCATCACAGTCTCCAAGCTCAATCTGGTGGCCTGAATGGCCTGGTATGCACAATGAGTTATTAAGTGACTAGGAATTGTATCATCCAAATGTTAGGTCTAGGGTGTGACATGTTGGCTGGCTGCTGGAAGCGGTATGATGGCGTCTTGGCCCACTTGTGGCCTCACTTGGAAGCAGGAAGGTAAATTGTATCTATCTTCAAGAGAAACTGTGGTCATAAAGTAGATTAGAGATTTGTTCAAAGACATAAAGAAATTCGGGACCTTAAAATAAATAGTCATTAAATGTTCACAGCGTGGCGGTTGCTAGGTCAAAAGACAAAGCTGCTGGTTAAAGAAGATTGTAAATTCCACTCGCCTGCACCTGCAGTGTGGCCCGTTCCCCCTCAGACTTGCTAAACTTACAAAGTCATTTTGTTTTAGCACCCGTTCTTAAATCCTTAGTAACTTGTGGAGTCCTAACGCTTCAGTCTGGCCGTAAACTTCCATCTGTCCGAGGGAGGCCATGATAACTCAAGGAAAATTAGTGGCCTGGACTGTTTATGTGTATGTTACTCTATTTTCATTGTTTTACATTCCACATTCCAAGGCAGACCTCTGGAAACAACGGACAGGAGCGCGAGTGCGCGTGTCTGTGTGTGTGTGTGTGTGTGTGTGTGTGTGTGTGTGTGTGTGTACATACCAGTGCACATGAACATGTCTATGCATACATGTGGGGGCCCAAGACAGCCTCAGCTGTCATTCCTCAGATGCTGACTGCCTTGTGTTTTTAAGATGGGGTCTCTCATTGGCCCAGAACTTATCTAACAGGCTGAGGCTAGCCAACCAAGAAGATCCTCCTGGGTCTGCCTCCCCAGCACTGAGATTAAAAGTGTACACAACCCTGGATGCTCTTGCAGGGGACCTGAGTTTGGATCCCAGTTAGTCACATCAGATGACTCAAAACTGCCTGTAACTCCAGCTCCAGGAGATCCAACACCTTCTTCTAGCCTCTGTGCATAGCTGCACACACCCACACATTCCCCCCCCACCATACACACACTAATAGAAATAAATATTTTTAACAAGTTTGCACTATCACACCTGGCTTTTTTTGCATGGGTTCTGGGGATCAAACTTGGGTCCTCATGCTTTCAAGGTAAGCACTTTACCACCCAGGTTTCCCTCCCCAGTTCAGGTGCTGACTTTTAAACAGGACATTTTGAGATTGGAATAAAAATCCTTTATTAAGTACCAAAGGGCTTTCCCTATGTCAGTAGCAGAAATGCTAAATACATTTTGGTCTGAAATTCCTGTAAAAATCCATAAGATAAAGAAGGGTATTGTTCATGTTTCAGTCCCAAGCCAACTAGAGCCGGGGGTGGGTGATTTAGGTTAGTTGAGGTGGGATGTCCTGCCCACTGTGGGTGGCATTATTCCCCTGGCTCTGCCCACCATCCCAACACAGAGGTAGATACAGAAAGCACTTTGTTCATAACCAGCCAGCCAGCTGCCTGCACCAGGTTATGAGTAAACAACAGAACAAATCTGAGCTCCTGAACTGTTTGGATTTCTTTTCCTGTTGCTGTGATAAAACATACACCCCCAAAGCAACTTAAGGTAGGAAAGGTTAATTCTGGATCATAGCTCAAGGGTACAGCAGGAGCTTGAAGCAGCTGCCCATACCGCATCCACAGCCAGGAAGCAGACAGGGTTAAATGCCTGCTGCTGCTCAGCCCCTTTCTCCATTTAGACATTTTAGGATCCCAGCCAAGGAATGATGCTGCCTCCAGTGGGCAGGTCTTCCCTCCTCGACCTAAACAAGATAATCTTCCACAAGCATGTCCTTGTCCCAGGTGAGTCTAGGTTCTGTCAAGTCGACCATTAACACTATCCATCACAAAGACCACAAGACCACAAGCAGAGGACCTCAGGCTACAACATAAGCATGTCTCTGACACACACACAATAAGCAAAGTTCCAAGCCAGATAGTGAGCATAAATCTGTTCCCATCCACTAACCTCTATCTGCTTTTCTTTCCTCTAGAATGAAGAAACAAATTGATTGGAGACAGGACAGAAATCACCTACATCTGGTTTCCCAGACACACACACCATTGCCATAAACAGTTGTGTCCGAAAATGTGAAGAGAGAGAGGGTCATGCATGCTCACAATCTGTGGGGAGTGTGGGGACAGAGCTGTTCCAGTGAGACTAGCCAGACTCCCATGGAGCTTGGCAGCCTCTGCACCCCTCTGGTGAGCAGCAGATACCAGCAACATAATCTCATTGGAAGAAACCAATTTTCCCACCATCTCACCGAAGACAGAGAATAAAGAAGGACAAAAGTTGCCTTCTCGCTGGAGGCCAGATTAACCCGTTGGCATGCCTGGTTCTCTTCCATCGCGAGCCCTGTGCAGGTGCAGATGCCATTGAGGAAAATGGATGGATGCATCACACACCGTTGTATTAGCAGTCACTCTTGCCTTTCCAATATTTGGGCTACATTTTTTACTTCAAAAATCCAAACAGCTATAATTATAAGTTAACTCTCTGACAAGACAGCTAACTGTGGCCTGTGAAAAGCAATTATTTTGACATTGATTATTTTCTACATTGGAACAGAGTATTGCAATTGTAGCTTGCTAAAAAGCGATCGCCACCTTCTAGGATGTGTTCCTGATTTGGCTGGAGTTAATTAATGAGTGTTGTGGGGGGGAGGGGAAGGGGAAGCTGGCACATCATTTAACATACAAATTAATTGACATGAAATAAATTAATACATTTAATTTAAATGTTATTAATCTACCAAACAGAGAGGAACAGGCAAGGGGCTTCTGGAGCCATGGCATTAGCATCAGCTACAGGGATGTCACCCAGTTACCATGGCAACTGCCTCATTAGGCTTCCTGGGGAAGCCAGCACATAGCATGGGGCTCAGGAGCAGTGGGCAGAGGATTCCAGACATCAGATAGAAAATCAGAAATATCAACTAGGAGCAAGCGGTGCTTTGAGGGTGGAAGTTGGAAGAAGCTGTTTATCTATAGGTGACCTGGGCTCCAGCCTATGGCCAAAGAGAGAGAAAGAGAGAGAGAAAGACAACCAACATATTTTTTAAGATAAGGTGTTAGCCCAAAAAGAAGCAGATCATCATACAATATCAAGATGGTTTGGGCCGAACAAGGAGATGGCTCACTCAATAAAGTGCTTTCTCTGCAGTCACAAGGACCTAAGTTCAGATCCCCAACATCCATGTAAAAAGCCAGGTGTAACAGTGAATGTCTACACTCACAGCACGGGGGGGGGGGGGGGGGGTAGAGATGGTGGCTTCCTGGAGCTTGCTGGCCAACCAGCCTAGCTGAATTGGTGAGCTCCAGATTCAGTGAGAGACCCTGTCTCTAAAAACATGTGGAGGGGCTAGAGATATAGTTCAGCAGGTAAAACCACCACCCACGCAAGCCTGGCAACCTGATCTCAGTCCCCAGACTGTGGGAGACCTGCTCCTACTTTCTCCTCCAGGGTACTCTTGAGCAGCGAGGAGTGAGAAATATTTAGATAGAAATATAGAGGAGAAAGACAGATAGATAGGATAGCCTTGGGAGGGCCTGGGTCAAAACCCACCAGCCCCTTCTGTCTCTTCCAAAGGACTATTTATAGAAATGCCATGGGGTGGCGCAAAAGACGTCCCCCAAGCACAGCCAAGTGCAGACCCTTCCAAAAACCTGGTAACCACACACTTGGTCAATTCATCCCCTTACGCAGCCCTGCTGGGTAAAGCAAGCTCAGATCTCACTAGGAAACCTCTGTGGGCTCCCACACCAGATCCCACTTTAAAATCCAGCTGGAGCGAGTGGTGTGCATCTGTAATCCCAGCATGCCCAAGGAAAAGAGGGAAGGCAGAACCAACCAGAAACTGTAGATCAGTGGTTCTCAACCTGTGGATCATGACCTCTCTGGGGTCACCTAAGACCATTAGAAAATACATTTACATTATGATTCATAACAGCAGCAAAACTACAGTTACAAAGTAGCAACAAAAATAATCTTATGGTTGAGTGGGGGTCACCACAAGATGAGGAACTATATTAAAGGGTCGCAACATTAGAACAACTGCTTTTGGGGGGCAGCTAACCCTGAGTAGGGTTTGGAGCACAGTCACAGAAACAAGAGAGACCCTGTCTTCATGAGGCAGAAGGAAAAAGCTGACCTCTAAATGTCCTCTGGCTTCTCCTCTCATGCCATGGTATTGTGTGCACCTGCTCCCTCATTCTCTCTCTCTTTCTCTCTCTCTCTCTCTCTCTCTCTCTCTCTCTCTCTCTCTCTCTCTCTCTCTCTCTCTCTCTCTGTTTCTAACACATATATGCACAAAATAAATAATTAAATAAAGGCAGAAAGTGACTGAAGAAGATACCCAGCATCAACCTCTGGCCTTCACAAGTAGGTACACACACACACACACACACACACACACACACACACACACACACACACATCACCAACTGCCCATCTGATTATAGATTCTGTTCTTTGCACATCTGTCCCTTCCCTCTGGAGCACACTTTCCTCCCAGCCTGCTTTATGGCTCAGTTTGGACATCACCTCCCACATCTTGGCTCCCCTCAGGAGCCTCTGCAGCACCTATATGTCCTATCAGAGCCACCATGCTCACAGTGTCACTGTTAAACCCGCAGCTGCCCAAGGTCAGGCTGTGTTCATCCCCTGAACCAGCAGCCTGGGCACTTCTGCATGCTTGTGAGGAACTCAGGATCTCAGCCCGGCCTAGCACAGGTGGATGGGAACCTGCAGCCACTAAGATTCCCCAGGAGGGCCATCTGCACAGTAAAGGCTAAGATCTGCTGCTCTGCACCTGCATCCTGAGAACAAAGCAAACAGCAGGAGCTGCACAGACATCTCTAAGCCACTTCCTCCGTATTGGTCCCTTTGCATCTAAATGCTACGTCTACCTCTGGGGACAGAGATGGACCCAGATAATAAGCACCTGGGTAGTGAGACAGGCTGACTACTCACAGTGCAGAGAGGTGCTGGGTGAGCTGCAGAAGCCTTATAATGCTTAATCATCTAATCAATTCCTATTCAGCCACTTGGTCTCCCTAGACCAACACCCTAACCACTCTGCACCACAATCTTGTCATCTATTAAATAGAACCAGGGGACCCAAGTTTGGTTCTCAGCACCCACACTGGGTGCCTCACAACCACCTATAACTCCACCTCCAGGGGATCTGATGCCCTCTTCTGGCACACACACACACACACACACACACACACACACACACACACACACAAACTACACACACAAAATTAACTAGTTAATTACTTTAAAAGGACCAATAGTCTTCATCCATTTACTTGGTATTTACTTGAATATCTGCTTTGCGCCACTCACCATTGAAACCCTCTGGAGTCATCAGTGAAATAAACACAAAGCATCCTGTCTTTTTGTCCTGGGAATTAAATAAAGCAATGCATGCAGGGAGTTTGGCCTGGGATGTAGAGTTTTAATTCACCATCATTCACAGTCTCTGAAACCCATTTACAATCCTTTTACTGAGTACAAACGTATTTGCTTTGCTTCCCCAAAGTTGAGTTGGGGGGAGGGTGTCATAACTATGGGCCATCTCGCTATTGTAAGCAAAAAGCAAACTCATCTAAGGGACAGAGTGAGATTGGACATTACTCCCCACCAGAGTCATGTTGAAGGATCTAGACAGCATAGCTTTAAAATTTGTTCACTAAAGGCCATGAGATAGCTCAGTGGGAAAAGGTGCTTACTGCCAAGCTTGAAGACCTGTGTTCAATGCCCAAAAGCCATATGATAGAGAGAATTGACTCACACAAGTTGTCCTCTGACCTCCATACATGTGCCATGGCATGCACTCATGTATACACATGCACAAACACATACACACTGAATAAATGCAATTTTAAAAATTTAATGGAGTTTGTTGGAAAGCTAAGCAACCATGTGACTTAGAAAGAGCAGAAGATGCAGAGAGGTACAAGAGAACCTTTGACCATCCAATATAGTAGCCATATGCCATTCTGCTGCTTCCATTTAATGAGGATAACACTAGACAAAAATAAAAAGTTTAATTACTCAGTCATGTTTACCACATGTCACTGCTCAATAAACACATGTGGCTGGTTGCAACACAGAATTACAGGGGCTGAATGAAGAGATGACTCAGTGGTTAAGAGCACTGGCTGCTCTTCCAGCGGACCCCATCCTCCCAATGGTGAGACATAAGATGGAGACAGGATGATCCCCAGAAGCCTGTGGACCAGCTAGTCTGCAGTATGCAGCAGTGAACAAAGAGTGTCTGTCACCAACAATGTGCAAGGCAAGGACTGATACCTGAGGTTGTCCTTTGATCTCCATACATGTGCTGTGGCACACTCATTTGTGAGTGTGTGCTCACACACACACATGCATATAGGCAGAGTCAATCAGTAGCCTGAAAACCTCCAAGGAGTTTGCTAGTCTGTGTAGCTGATTCTTCTTAGTCCTGCGTGCAAAGCTAAGTGATTTTTTTTTATATTTTCAAAGAATTTTGTATTAGCAACATCTCCCATAATGCCATGCTGTTTTCTCAGCCATGACTTGATACAACTGTGTGAACTTTCATGGAGATGATTAATCACCATTTGCTTCCCAATGGCTGAGCATTGGAGCTGACTCTAATTTTAATATTGATAAACAGGGAGGTGTTGAGGCTCGTTCTGCATCGAGCTTTCTCTGGGTCATGGGCCCAGAGGCTCTCTCTTGCCGGTACCATTTACATGTCTTGCTTCACCCAGGACCCACTTTTATTTTGTCATCTGTTCTCTAGCAAAGACAAGGACAAACAGGACTCCTTCCAGCTGGTCTCTGGGGGTGAGGATGGGGGTCCTGGCTGTTTGATGGGACAAGGTTTCAGAATGTAGGACTTTCCCAAAACTTCGTAGGAAGTTTGGAAGCCCTGCATTTTCTATTAGCTGCCAACGGTGTCCTAGCTCATTGTGATAACTCAAAGACTCCAGTGTTCCAGAGGGTGAATCTCTACCCATTTACTGTCCATCGTTTTCTACCCTGATTTCCCTGAGTCTGGTGGGAGAACCTCTGAAGAAGACCTCAGAGCAGGAGAGGTCTTGAGAGTCAGCCCTGCCTGCAAGACCAGCTACAATTGTGTACATCACACTCTCCTTCCTTCACTCTGGCCACAGGATCTTTGGGTTTGGTTTTATGCCATTCAGTCTGCCCCTACACTTCTTAAAATGACCTTTTTTATTTAGCCCTTGTCTCAGTCTTCTCTCCTGCTTCCTCTCTGCAACCCCTTGTATGTCATTCTCTAATCAGGGACCACTGGGAAAGGTACCCCAACCTCTCAACCCCAACAAAGGTATGAGATCACAAGTGTGGAACCAGACTGCTCAGGCCCCAACCAAAGTGTGAGATCACAAGCATGGAACCAGACTGCTCAGGCCCCATCCAAAGTGTGAGATCACAAGCGTGGAACCAGATTGCTCAGGCCCCAACCAAAGTGTGAGATCACAAACATGGAACCAGACTGCTCAGGCCCCAACCAAAGTGTGAGATCACAAGCGTGGAACCAGACTGCTCAGGCCCCAACCAAGGTGTGAGATCATATGTGTGGAACCTGACTGCTCAGGTCAGAATCCTGCCTGGGTCCCTTTTTGGCTGTGTCACCCCAGACCATGTGTTTGCAGTCCAGAGGGGCATACATCCTCCTCTGCAGAATGCACTATAAAGCTCCCAGGGACCTCTGTGATTGCTATGGGTAACTTCATAGTAGAATGTGGACCTAGTAGGAAACAAATCAACATTAATGCTGTGGCTGTCATCATTTCCCTCAAGGGCCACACAAAGTCAAGAGAGTGGCCGGTTTGACAGAGGAAAGAAGGCTTGCAAGCACAGAGGACTTATGCAACCTGCTTCATCTAGTTGCCTTTTTGCTGTTATTATAACACTCTGACCAAAAGCAGATCATGAAATCATGATCTGATGTGGCTTACATTTGCAGGTTGCAGGCCATCATGGAGGGAAGTCAAAGCAGGCACAGAAGACGGGAACCTGAAGGCAGGCCTGCCTGCTATTTCATATAGCCTTCCTTGTGATCAGAGAACTCACAGCCGAGGGATCTAGCACATCAGGGACCATGGAGGAACATTGTTTGCTAGCTCACTTCACACTTAGCCAGCTCTCTGTGGTGTTTTGAATATTAAGTGTTCCACACAGGCTCAGGGATTTGAACACTTGGTTTCCGGCTGGTGGCACTGTTTGGGGAGGTTATGGGAAGGTGGTGCAATCTTGCTGGAGGAAATTTGTCCCTGGGAGCAGTTAATAGCCAACCCCACTTCCAGTTGTGAAGAAGATGTGATCCCTTAGCTTCCTGCTCCGGCCTCCTGCTGAAACGCTCCTCCCACCATTATGGAATTCCCATCTGGAACCATAAGCCAAAATAAACTCTTTCTTCCATAAAATGCTTTTGATTGTGGTGTTTTATCATAGCAACAGAAAAGTAACTAATACTTTCTTATACAGTCTGAGACTGCCCATAGTGAGCTGGACTCTCCTGTATCACCTGACAATCAAGACAATCCCACACAGATATACCCACAGTCTAATCTGATGTAGATAATTTCTCAATATAGATTTTCCTCTCAGAAGACTCTAGGCTCTATCAAGCTGACAAAGCTTTTATAAGGACACTGCTCAAAAGTCACCAAGATAGCCGGGCGGTGGTGGCGAATGCCTTTAATCCCAGCACTCGGGAGGCAGAGGCAGGCAGATCTTTGTGAGTTCAAGGCCAGCCTGGTCTACAGAGCGAGATCCAGGAAAGGTGCAAAGCTACACAGAGAAACCCTGTCTCCAAAAACAAACAAACAAACAAAAAAAGTCACCAAGAACATTCATGGCTGATTCTATCACATTTGGTATCACACAAAACTATGTGTTTTATCTGTAAATCTAGACAACTATATTGTTACACCAGATGTTAACTGTTCTAGCCATTTGAAAGCTCATGCCATAGTGTCACAGTGTGGGGGAGAAGCAAGGAAGAGAATCATGTTTGTCACTAACTAGGCTAACCCAAGGCCTTGGGTCTTTAAACACACACACACACACACACACACACACACACACACACACACACACACACTGGATTTTGGAAATATGGCATCATTTGACATGTGAAATCCGCAGGGTTTGTTGTGTGCTTTCTGATCTGGGGGACTTATGCTCTATAGCAAGCCAGTCCTCTTAATAGTGAAGATTGTTCTTGCTCATTGTGGCTTCACAGTTTTCACATGATTGCAGCCTTAGGCTCACATTTACACAAAGCTTACAGTGGATTCGCAAAGGTGACGCTATCGAAAAAGATTTTAAACCTCTCAGATCAGATACAAACACCATGACTGGATTTAATGAACTGGGGAAAAAAGAAAAGTCAATTTTTGTCACAGAGGAAGAACAAGCTGCTAAGAGCACGTCACGTGCACACTACTACAGCTATCCCAGCAAAGCCAACCCCCAGTCTTCACCTACCCCCACCCTCACTCAACAAGATACAAAATCAATTCTCTGTGTGTTTCCCCTGGTGCTGTGCAGGCGTGTGGCTGACATCAATGCTTATCCAACATGGAACAAGCAGATGCATTGCACCTGAGGAACCTTTATCAAAAAAAAAGAAAGAAAAACATGTTTATTCACATCCCATCTCCTCCCAGAGAATATCGACCCCAGAGAAAACCATTTCCAGCTTGCATCTCATGAGTGCAAATCCTTTCCGAATTTCTACTTGGGATGCAGCAGTGGAGTGGATTGGCTTTCCCCACGGGACTGTGAAGAGTCTGTCTCCCACCATGCTTGAGAGGTAATGAGATGCTGACCACCGCCCACACCTGCCTTGGCTTCTTCCGAGACATCATTGCTCCTTGAGAATTTGCCTTCTGGAATTTTGAAATAATGCTCTGACATTTTCTGATCTTGCAATTTTAAGGCAATGATTCCCCTCACACAATCAGCATCAGAATCATCAAAATGATAACTCGAGAAAACCAAGACCAGTATCCTCGCCCACCCGCATAAGCCTGGCTTCAGGGGGTTTTATTAGCTGTCAAGGAGATTTTGATGCACTCTGATTTAGTTACTTTTATTGTAGTGATGACAAAATATGCAAAAGAAGAACTTACAGGAAGGAGGCTTTACTGGGGCTCACAGTTTGAGGACACAGTCTATCAAGCCCGTGGGAATAGCTCATGCCTTTGACAGCATGATCATGAGGCTGCTTGCTCATACGCGAGCTGGTCAGAAACCAGAAACAGGACTGGAACTGTGGCTGGGATATAAACCTTAATGCCCTCCCCCAAGTAGCCCAATTCTTCCAGCTATGCCTCACTTCTCAAAGGTTTCATGACCTCACAAAACAATGCTCCCCAACTGGGACTGAACCACTCGAATGCAGAATCCTGAAGGGCACATTTCACCTTCAAACCATAACATCCTGTCCCTGGCTCACAATGGGTCTTGGCACAGGCAGCTTAACACTGTTCATAATCCTGACGGCCTTCCTAAAACTCTGTGTAGCATCTTAACTAAGTACTAAAGTCTCACCACCACCTGAAGACAACGTATTTAAACAAACCCTAACACAAACCTTAGTTGAGAACTGCTTTAAGTCTGTGAGCCACCAAGCTCCTTAAAGCTCCATGTGCACAGGAGACCCTTGGAAACTGATTTCCAAGGAGATACTGATCCTGTAGGCCTGGGTAAGACCAGATTCAATATTCATAACCTTGAGGGACTAGCCCAGCTCTGAATGGCAAAGCCTTTCACAGTATGACTGCTCAGTGACATATTTGGCACGGACTGGAGTTTGGGGTTGCCATAATTTGTGGGGTGGTGTTGCCTTTGGCATCCCATGAGCAGATGACAGGGATACTGCTAAACATTCTACAGTACACAGAATGGCCCCCTGAGAGCAGCCCTCCAAAGCCTGTGAAACCCCATCAGAGTTGAAGCAGAGAAGGTACACTCTCGGACTCTCACAGACACAGTAGAAAACAAAATGGGGATCCTGTCTCCCAAAAACGGCTTGAAATGGTAAACTCACCACAGTGCCAAGATCGAAAAAGTGCAAAATTATCATCCTCCTCTCAGGGCAGTGGTCACCAGAGGAATCTGGATTTACATACAATGAAGAGTAAACCCATGCAGCTGACCTTCAGGCACCCACAGGAAAGGGACAAGCGCTGAGGACATTAGCATTCTTCCAAACAAAGAATTTCCAATGACAGTCTGAAATTTTTCTCTTCCTATTCAGAGATTGCAAAATCCTGGAGACCCACAGGGGGAAATACTCAGCTGGAAATCAGATGTCAAATCTCCCTGGTGCTCCAATTAATTAAAACTAAAATCTAAGGAGAGATTGGCACACAAGCGTAAATTACCGTACCTTTTGTGGATTATCTCAGGCAGAGAGCGAGGCCTTCACTGCCTATCCAACACAGCAGCTACAGGTTCCTTTGTTTCGTTACACAGAACCATCTGCTGTTCTTCTTGATGTGTTTAGTTTTATTATGCCACTGGGCTGGGTTATTTAACACCATGACAAAGAAATGGGACTTCCTGGTCATACTGTCTGAGACTAGAAACGGGCTTTGTCCTACAGATCTGGGGAAACAAAGAGATGGGTTGAGAACAAATGACCATCTAGTCTAAGACATTTCTAGAAGTGATGGGAAGCTTCTACCCAAGCTGAATGTGCCACATGACAAGGGATAGGTGTCCATAACTTTGGGACCTGGAATTCTTTGACCTTGGCCCCGTCTCAGTAGGACAATCTGCGGTGTGTTAGTTACTTTTTCCATTGCTGTTCCATTGTCAGATAAAAATACCCGACAGAAGCAACTGAAGAGCAAAGGGGTGTTCGGGCTCACGATTTCCAGGTCGGGCAGCAGGATTGTGAGGCATCTGCTGACATTGCATCCACAGACAAGAAACAGAGATGAATACTGATGCTCAGCTCACATCTTCCTTATTGTTACCTCTTATTATTACTGTCTTATTATTTCTTCTTTCTTTCTTTCTTCTTAGTACGCTTTCTGGGACCCCAGCCCATTGAATGGTGCCACCCACATTTAGGATGGGTCTTCCCACCTCAATTAACCTTGTCTAGGTAATCCCTCAGAGATGTGCTCAGAGGATTGTTTCTATGGTGATTCTAAGTCCCATCAAATTACTAACCAAAGTTAGCCATTATATATGCCTTTCATTTCATTTCAGCAGGGACTAAACTAGGAAACTGGAAAATGCCTGCTCCTCAGGAGAACGGCAGCATGATACTCTTTCATCAGAGTGGGCACCAAGCATACCATCTCAGTGGCCTATTCGGGTGGAGAACTCTGGAGGAGAGTGCTATCAGCCAGCCATGGTGCAGGGCATGAACTCCTGCCCTTCCCTGCCAGCAGAGGAAGGTGCTGATGGATAAAGCTGTGGGTGTGGTGGAGGAAAGGGACACTGGGCTGAGTGTGTGTGTAGAAGCTTGTGGCTAAGACAGGTGGGGAAGGGATGAAGGGGGTGGCTGGGAGAGGACAGGTGTGGTGGTTTGAATGTGCTGCCTCCCATAGTCTAGGGTACTTGGATAGTTGGTCTCCAGTTGATGCTGCTGTTTGGGAGGTTTAGAAGATGCTGCCTTCCCATAGGAAGTACATCACTGGAAGCAGGCTTGGGAGTTTAAATACTTATGCCATTCCTAGTGCACTGTTGTTTTGTACTTGTGGTTTGAGATGTGAGCCCTCAGCTTCCTGCTCCTGCTATCATGCCTGCCCCTTGTTGTGGTACCTTTCCTCTGCCATCATGGACTTATCCCTCTGAAACCATATGCTCCAATAAACCCTTCTACAAGTTGCTTTGGTCATGGTGACCACATACAATCAACCCATGCCAAGTATGCTGTACTCAAGCCTCGGGTCTAACACCCCTTGCCTTTCAAAAAGGGTGGTGATTTCTCACACACAGTGCCAACAGGTCTCAGAATGGAGTTTGCTTTCTTGCTCTCTCACAGCTCACAACTTACTCATGACTCATGGTTAGTCATAGAGAGTGGTAGTTACTATTCTTACAGCTCTGATCAAATCCTCACAGAAACAACTTACAGGAGAAAAGACTTGTGTTTTGGTGTGAGGGGAATTCCAGCTGATGATGATGGGGAAAGGCATGGTTGTGGGAGGGGAGTGGCTCAGTCCATGGCAGTGGCAGCAGGTACCAGAGGTCTTCATACGGCAACTGACCAGGAAGCAGAACACTCAGACTGGACCCAGGTACAAGAACAGACTTTAAAGCTACAGCCCCAGTGACCTGCTCCCACAAGCCAAGCCCCACCTCCTGAAGGCTCCAAAACCTCTCTGCATAGCATGACCAGCCTGGGAGCAGGTGTTCAAACACAGGGACCTATGTGGAACATTCCACATTCGAACCATGACAGCAGGTATTGAAATTGAGTCCATGTGATCACATGTAGCACCCCAAATGGACTGTGGACAAGGGCTGGTAAAGACCTGTGCTCTGTCCACTTTGTGCCAAGCCCAGAGTTCACTTCAACAGGAAAACAGTCTATGAATACTTAGCAATAGCAGCTATGTCAGCAAAAGAGAAGGGAACTACTGGGGTGGGGAGAGGGGCACCTAGGATACACTGCAGAATCAGACCCCAAATTCTAATGACCCAGGGGGAGCTTACCATTATTTTCCAAGTCTGGCAATGCCTACCTCTAACCTCTAACAATACCATTAACACATTCATTTTCCTCCTCAGGCACACCCAGCTCTCATGCAATTTGGCCCAGGTGAGCTGACCATAGTCCCCTTGAACTTAACAATAAATTTATGAGCCAAATAGGATCAATCAGTTCACTCTGCTACCTCAGGCTTGAGATGATTCAGTCATGAGAATCCCAGCAGATCAGGAAGCCCTAAATCTGGGTGTTGCTGGAAGCTCTCTTTCTGCTGGAGTTGTGCTGCATGAGAATGTCAGAAGCCTGGAGCTACCTGTGGCCTTCACTGTGGAGAGCCTGGCCAATGGTGAATTGCCATACCTAAAGAGAAACCTAGTCCTGGAGACACTGTTGAGCCCCCAAAGACAGCCATGCCTTGATCTGCCTCTCCAAAGACATCTGCATATATAAGCCAATAACTCTCTTCTTAAACATATTGAGTTATGCTTATAATCCATAGATCCATGAGTAGTGCACTCTCAGCAATATTCACTGTGGTGTCCCTAGAGGATCCCCAAATGATGCAAATTCAACTCAATTTCTTCTCAGTGGCTACAGGCTAGCCAATCACATCTCTGAGCTGTGTCCAACGGACCCAGGGTGACACAGGCACAGCTACAAGCCTGCACCAAGTACTCACACTGTCACTTACAACTCAGGGAGCAGCTACTATCAACTAACACACCAAGTCACTAAGTAGAATGCCTTGTCACAGTTTCTGTACTTGGCCATGAAGTCAATCCACACCACAGTTAATGAAGTCAGATCAGACCAAAAAAAATTTTTTTTAAATTTGTTCTTTTATCTAGGAATGGGGAGACAGCTCAGCACTTAAGGGCATATACCACTCTTGCAGAGGACCTGAGTTCAGTTTCCAGCACCCACAACCTCCAGTAAATCCAGCTTCAAGGAATCTGGTGCCCTCTTCTGTCCTCTGTGAGCACTGCATTCACATGCACAAACCCACATGCTGAGTCACACATATATACAGAACTTAAATCAAAATAAATCTTAAACAATAAGAGTCTACTCTAGCCACTGGGGTTTTCTTTTGCTGATACAATGTATCCCTTGGGTCAAACAAAACATTCAAAAGTACACTCTCTCCATAAGATAATATCTAGTATTCTGAAAAAAAGCAGGGAGCCATTAGAAGACACGACTCCCATTAAGCCAACACACCACGTACATGGCAGTTGACAAATATTTGGAGGATGTGGTACTTTTTTTCAAGTATCCAATATAGATTTTAAAATCATGTTAAATTATACAATGAATTTCTAGCCAGTAAGTTTGAAAACATGAATTAAGTTTCTCTGACCTTTTGTTTGCCAGTACTAATTAATTCTATATAAGAAAGAACTTGGGAAGACTCAAATGCCACACATGTGCAAACTGCCAGGACGCCCACATTTAGCTGTTATTTTTAGCTCTACAATGTCTCCCCAAAGGGCTAAGGTCAAGTTTGCATTTAGAGATTAATAATTGCTCTCTGGGCATATGTGCCGCTATTTTGCATGTTAGTAAATGGCACAGAAGAAAAACTTTGCATCGTTATACCCTTAGGTCTGTTCACTCAGCTGGTGATGTATCAGCTGTCAAGAGCACTTGCTGATTTTGCGGAGGACCCCAGTTAGGTCCCAGGACCCACACCAGGTGGTTCATAACCACCTGTAACTCCAGCTCCAGGAGATCTGACACTTTCTTATGCCCTGCATGGGCACCCACATATGTGTGGTAGACACACTCACACAGACAGACAGACACACACACAAAAAAATAAATAAATAAATAAATAAATGAATAAATAAATAAATAAATTTGTAAAAATTTAAGTTTATTTTAAGTCTGTATTCATCAATTGGGAGAAACTGACCCACCTACACTGAAGCAGAATCCCTCTAATGTAGATTAGGCACACCAAATGCCTGTGTTAAAGGCATTTGCTTAAAGCAAGAGGCTGTGTGTGTGTGTGTGTGTGTGTGTGTGTGTGTGTGTGTGTGTAAAAATGGATAGTAGAATATAAAGACAAAACACCTGCCTTAGTCCCTCCCACGGTTGAAATTTCATCCCTTCTAGAATCATCTGGCAACAGTGCTCAAAATGAAACCTGTCTGGATTGGAAATCTTTAAGGAAAATTGTCCATAAGGCATTCATCTGCATGAGGCTTTGAGCCCCCTCCCAATTCCACAGTTAGTCTAAAAACATCCTATTTTGGTATTTTCAAAAAATAATCCTTTAAGAATAAGTATCAAGATAGGCATTAATCAGACTTGTTCTGTGGTGATGTATTGTGTATCCAACAAAGCTTGCCTGAAGATCAGAGAGACAAAGGAACAAGTCACCTCTTACCTCTAGGACTCCTCAGCCTGAAAAGCCTTAGTTAGGTGATATATTTTGTATCAAATAAAGCTTGCCTGAAGTTCAGAGAGACAAAGGAACAAGCCACCTTTTACCTCTAAGACTCCTCAGCCTGAAAAGCCTTAGTTCCTGTCTCCTCACACCTTATATATCTTTCTCTGCCCACCATATTACTTACTTCCTATTGTTGGGATTGAAGGCTTGTGGCTTCCCACATACTGGGATTAAAGGTGTGAGATATCAAGTGCTAGAATTAAAGGTGTGTGTCACCACTGCCTGGTTCTGTTTCTCTCCTAGACTGAGTCAACCTCATGTAGTCCAGGGTGGCTTTGAACTCACAGAGATCCAGACAGATCTCTGCCTCCCAAATGCTAGGATTAAAGGCGTGTGCCACCACTGCCTGGCTTCTATGTTTAATCTAGTGGCTTGTTCTGTCCTCTGATCTTCAGGCAAGCTTTATTTGATACACAATACATCACCACATTTGTTCCACTTTGTTTAAAGACATTTTATTGTTTTTTGTTTGGTTGGGGTTTTTTGTTTTGGTTTGGTTTAGTTTTCTTGTTCTTGGTATTTGGGCTAATCAGCTAAAATCTAGTGGCATGTAAGGAAGTATTTGTTTCTAAATGACTAATGGAAGAAAAGGCGAGCACACTTCCTAAGAAAATGAGGTAAGTGCTGGGGACATGGCCAGCTCAACACAGCACTGTCATGTGTGAGGACCTGAGTCTGATACGCAGAATCCAAGAAAAGCATCAGGCATGGGGCACACATTTTTGATCCTAGCAACTGTGATACAAGAGATGAAACCCTGAGGTTTGCTGACCAGCCAGCTCAGCTTACTCAGTGAATCCCAGGCCAATGAAAGGTCTCTAAAAACAAAATGAGGCTGGAAAGATGGCTCAGCTGTTATGAGCATTTGCTGCTCTTGCAGAGGACCCAGGTTCAGATCCCAGCATCCACATAGCAAAGCCACCGCTGTCTTTAACTCCAGTTCAAGGGGAGCTGATGCCTTCTTCTGGTCTCCAGGAGCACTGCACTCACATGGTGCACTTAGATGCAGGCAAAACACTCATATGCATACAATAAAATAGAAATAACTAAATCTTAAAAAAAAATAAATAAAGTGGACTGTGCCCAAGGAACCACACCCATGGTCAACCTCTGGCCTCTCGCCAACACTCATGTGCATATGCACCTGCACACACATGCTCATTCACACACACAAACATCCACACACATACACACACATCAATTAAAAAAAAAAAAACTAATATTATCCAGAGGCCAGAGATAATATCTTAGTAAACTTAGTGCCTCTGTTTCCTCATCTGTCCATTGAGGATAACAACACAGTCACTGGAATGCTCTTAAGATTGAGTTAATTCACACAATGAATTTTGATCTGGGCCTGTGCTGGGCTCCTTACAAACATCAGCTGATTATTATAAAGATCATCTTCCTAGTTACTGCTTGGCATCCAGGTGACCAGAGCTTAGTAACAGCAGGTATCTTCTGAATAGTCTTGGGAAAGATGCTCAGCACCAGTGTCCCCAGGCCTGACAGCTTTGGTGGATGATAAATCCTGCTTTGTGTAAGCTTGAAGTATGAAAACAGGGAAACCTTCCATGGGGCATCTTTAACATGTTCTCAATTCAGGAGGAAAAAGGTGTTTGGACAAAGAATTTGAGAAGGCAAGAGGTGCAGTGAACCTAACAGCTCCTGCAGTAATGCATATGCTCTGTGGTCAGATGGATGGACTTAAGAGTTACATCTTGCCTGATGCTCTTGGGAGGGTCCCATTCCCCTCAAGCCTAAGAGAAGGCATGGGGTCCTGGTGCAGATCAAATGAATGTGTTTGGAATACAGTACACATGCAGCTAATGTAGGCAGCTTCCTGATGCATGTGTCTGGAATACAGTACACATGCAGCTAATGTAGGCTGCCTCCTGATGCATGTGTCTAGAATATAATATGCATGTAGCTAATGCAGGCTGCCTCCTGATGCATGTGTCTGGAATATGCATGCAGTTAATGTAGGCTGCTTCCTGCCTTTCCTGAAAAGCATAAATGGCTGATGTTGAGATCAGGTGCTCTTCCGTCTACTTTCTGAATTCAAGTTTAAGTAGGAAAGTGAATTTTAGTTTTGGGGTCACTAAATCCCTTGTAGATGACTAAGGATAAAATTGGTCAAAATTACTTAGCTGGAGGAAGCTGTGCAAACCTGACCACCTGAGTTCAGATCCCCAGGTCCCATGTTGTAAAAGTCAACACTCCATGACAGGCATCTATAATCCCAGCACTTCTCTGGAGGGATGAGAGGCAGAGACAGGACAGTCTCCTGGAAGCTAGTGGGGCAGCTAGCCTGGAGTATGCAGTGCAGGGGCAAAGAAGAGTGTTTGGCCTCATAACAAGGTGGAAGGTGAGGACCAATATCTGAGTTTGTCCCCTGGGCATGCACATGTCCTCCACATATACACACACACACACACACACACACACACACAAAATATTTTTTGAAGTTTTAAAAGAAACCAAGCAGCAAAATCACTTACAGGGAGTATCTCTATGAAGGGGCATCCCAAAGGAGGAGAGGCAGCAGGGAAGGAGGAACCCAAGGCCACCATGTCAAAATGGCCACCACCACTTCCAAGACATGGAAAAGACCAGCTTTACCTTTGTAAACACAGTGCCTGCTCCTAAGAGCAGCAGGGATCTGGGTGCTCCATTTGCCTTTTTTCACACTGATGGAAACCAGGCTGGAAGAGCTAGCAACCCCTCCCTACAAAATACCCCTTTTAAGAACTCCAAGAAAAGCCTGGTGTAGGGAACCTAGCTCCAAGACTCTGCCCAAGTAGCAAAACCATGTTTTTGTTTTCTATTTGTGTGGACTGCCCCCAGACTAACAAGGCAAAGAAAATCCCAATTTATGAATGTTACTTGACAGGATGAGAGCAACATATGGGGAAATCCTACGAAATCCTACCATCTATATTTTCTCTGTGGATCTTCACAGAAGGCAGAGCAGGTTCTGTGAGTTTAAACAAAATGAGCTTGCTCACCCCATACACACCATGGGGTTAATGGGGAAACGAGTCAATAAAGAAAGCAAGGACACAGGTCAAGGAAAGAGAAGTGAAAACCACAATAAAACCCACCCAGGAGCAGCTGGAGGAGGATGCTGGAAGGACATTGGGAAAGTGTTTCCCACTGCATCATCTCTAAGAAGTCCCAAGTACTTATGGAGCATCTCTAAGAGGTTATATACAGCATTGGAAACACATCCCAAGCCCTGACTCTTAGGGGGTCAGAAGGCCTGTCACACCTGTGGCTGTCTTCTCCCAGATATTTCTTCAGTGAGCTGTTCCTCTATCTCCTTATCTATGAAATGGGTATAATTTTCTTCCAGGAGGGGCTTAAATGAAAATGTTTTGTAAGACAGATTTCCTGGAGACACGTGGTGGGGAAACTTCCACACTGCTGGATGGAGTGTAATCTAGTACAGAAGGGCATTAGACCTGTCTTGTTGGAGCCACTGAAGGAAAGAAGGGTTTATTTGGCTCACGGCTCAAGGGCGCAGTCAGTCCATCATGGCAGGGAAGCCATGGCGGCAGGATCATGAAGCCGCTGGTCACATATCCACAGTCAGGAAGCAGACAGAAATGGTTTTTGCTATTGTTGTTGTTGCAGCAGATGTGTTAAAGTCTGGCACTGAAGCCTATGGGATGGGGCCACTCTCGTTTAGAGTTGAGCCTTCCTATTTCAGTTAATCTAGAAACTTCCTCATGGATGTGCCCTGAGGTTTTTCTTCCACAGAGATTCAAAATCCCATCAAGCTGACAGTCTAGATGAATCATCACAAGTTACTATGGAAATAGTCTGGAAGTCCTCAAACAAACTAAGACAGAACTGCCGTGTGATCTAGTCACGCTGCTCCTGGGGGCTAAAGAGTCTGGGTGAGCACAGCACGGAGTTACTCACACAGCCCTGGGTGTTGCTGCAGTCAGAGCCGCCAAGCTGCAGAACTGACTTAGGTGCCATGGTCATACGAATGGATAAAGAAAGTGTAGCATGTGCACACCGCGGAGAATGACTCGGCCATAAAGAAGAAAGGAGAGATAGCACATGCAGAAAAACTGATAAAACTAGAGATCATCCTCTTAAGCAAAATAAGCCAAAGTCAGAAAAAGTGAATACCGTGTTTCCTCTCATAGGCAAAATCCAAGAAAGGAAAAAAAAAAGACATGAAAGCTAATGGGGTTTTGCTTGGGGAGGGTGGAGTGTAGTAAGTGTGATTAATGTACGGTATATATGTGTGTGTGTAAATGTCTTCCTGAAAGCCATTATTTTGCACTGATAAAAGATATTTACCATAATTTATAATATAATTACCCTGCAGTCATAGAAGCAAGTATTATAACTTGTGTACATATTTCTCCTAGCATAACGTGGAGAGAGTGCAAGGTTTCCACAAATACTGCAAGCATTAATCTCCATGCCTCACACTGTCCTTCTTATTTAACACTAGGCACTGGAAGCGCAGACCTGCACCAAGAGAGAAGGCATGAGCACCCTACCCAGCTCAGTGCAGACCTCTGGAAATGCAGCTACCCTAGCAACAGGGCTGAAAAATGCCATGTTCTTAAAGAAACAGGGAAACTTTTGGATCCTGTGCTGTGGCCCTTTTGGTCCAGGCTTCTAATGCCTCAGGGTCTCTGGTCATGTCCCAGGGTCCTGGTGTGATGGAGAGATCACAGAGTCCTTGAATCAGAAGAACCAGACTCAAATTCTCATTCCCCCACTGAAAAGCTGTTGGAGCTTGGGAAGAATACACCTGTCTATAAACCTGATTCTATCTCTGTCACATGGAAGGAATGTTGACCTATCAGAAGTACATCATTAATTTTTAACAATAAATTGTATTCAGAAGAGGAAATTGTGGGCCTTCTTTTTATGGCAGCTTTAAACCTGCTTCCTGGCAGACAAGACCCTTCAGAGCATTCTTGTCTTCTTTACCATTCCCTATGTGTCGGTCAGCTTTCTGTTACTATAACAAATATCTGAGACAATCAATTTATAATGAGAGAAGGTTGGTTGTAGATTCACTGTCCATGTTGGCTGGTCACATTGCTTCTGGGCCTGTGGAGGTCAGTACATTCTGACCAGAGTCTGTGGCAGAGCAAATTCACTTCCTTCATGGTTGGGACAAAGGATAAAAAGAAAAGAGCCCTGAGTTCCACAATCCCCTTCCAAAGACATCCCCAGTGACCTAAAGACCTCTCGGGAGGCCCTGTCTTCTCAAAGGTCCCATCATATTCCTTTAGCACCAAGCTGTAATGCTTGGGCCTTTGGGGGGACATTCCTGAGCTGAGCTACAGCATGCTATAAGCCAAAAGAAGATGAAAGACAGAACAAAGTCTCAGGGCTTCAAATTGCATTTTCCCTCTGTTGGCACACACACATAATGTTGGCAACCAGTAGGAAAATATAATTATCATAATACATTTTCCCAAAGGTTGGTTTTCATATCTTCAAACTGCTTTAAAATGTGAATTTTGTCCAAATCAAGAAATGACTTGAGGAGTGTTAAAGGAAAAAAAAGGCAGAAGAGATTATGGCAAAATCAATATTAGCAAGAGTGAAATTGCAAGACTCGAGGCAATAAAAACCTCCCTCCAGCCAGGAGAGAGAGAGCTCATTGTAAAATCATAACAAGTGACTCCAGTTTCATCACAGAGTAAATGGTTTGAGTGCCCAGGTGATGGAGGCTACATTCCCTCTCAACCAAAGAAGGCATCCGCACCCCATGCTGATCGGATTAGGCAGCATCATTTCGTAGACGTGATCTTATTAACTTGGACAGATGCTCATTATTCAAAACAGGGCTTTACTTTCTTGCCTGCTTAGATTTTTCTCCAAGATATCCTTTTTCATTCACTGACAGCATCCTGGTCCTGCCAACAGGACTGTATGGACACAGATCCCTGTTTCCTTTTGATCCTTCCCTCCTCCACTGTTTTGACATTTTAACATTCTTAAGGGCTAGAGAGATGGATCAGCAGTGAAGAGGACTTGCTGCTCTTGAAGAGGGCCAGAAGCCAGTTCTCAGCACCTTCATGGGGCAGCATACACCATTTGTAACTCCATTCTAGGAGGTATAACACCCTCTTCTGGCCTCTACATGCACATACATTTACTAACACACACACACACACACACACACACACTTTTGAAAAAAAATAAATAAATTCTTAGCTTGAAGGCTAAGACAAATAAGCCCTGAGCCTGATTTGATCTTGGGCCAAAGTTTGTGGACTGTCCCCATTCAGACTATGGTGGAAGCATCAACAGCTAAAGGCAAGGCATCCGCCCCTTCTCAAGCAGGGCTCTGCTCAACTGGCTAAACAGTCTCTTTCCTATCTGCCAATTCTGACCAGAGACTCATTACTCTTTCTTGTGTACATACATACATATATATATACACACACACACACACGTGTGTGTGTGTGTGCGCGCGCGCGTGCGCGCGCTGTGGGATGGTCTGTATGTCAAATGTGTTGCTCTGATTGGTCAATAAATAAAACACTGATTGGCCAGTAGCCAGACAGGAAGTATAGGCGGGACTAACAGAGAGGAGAATTGAGAGAACAGGAAGGCAGAGGGAGACACTGCCAGCCGCCGCCATGACAAGCAGCATGTGAAGATGCCAGTAAGCCATGAGCCACGTGGCAAGGTATAGATTTATAGAAATGGATTAATTTAAGATATAAGAACAGTTAGCAAGAAGCTTGCCACAGCCATACAGTTTGTAAGCAATATAAGTTTCTGTGTTTACTTGGTTGGGTCTGAGCGGCTGTGGGCCAGGCAGGAAAACTCTAGCTACATGTGTGTGTGTTCACGTGTGCACATACATGTGGATGTGGAGGCCAGAGGTCAACATCAAACATCTTTCTCCATCATTCTCGATGTTACTTTTTACAACAGGGTCTCTCACCAAACCTGGACCTCACCAGTCTGCTAGAATGGTAGCAGGTGAGCCTGGGAGTCCTTCTGTCCCTACTTCCCCAGTTCTGGGGTTACAGATGCATACACTCACTCTTGGCTTTTACATGGCACTGGGTATTGAACTCCTCATACATGCATTGTATGCACCTTTGCAACTGAGTCATCTTCTAGTCCTGGCAGAATGCTGTTGTCCCAGTACTGTAGTGTGGATGGCCTTAACACTTCCTCTAAGGACTCTGCTCCTGTATGTCCCAGGTTGAACAGGAAATCACAGATCGGGAAGAGCAATTATAGAACATTGTCACAACAAGGCGCTGAGCCTCGTTCTCCTGATAATGTTACTGAGCCCTTGTGAGGTCCTTAAAAGGAAAAACAGGAGCAAAGGAAGAGTGCTGAGTCATCAAAAAAATCTGAAGGGGCCATAGCTTAGTTAGTAGAGCACTTGGCTAGCATGCATGAAGCTCTGGGTTTGATTCCCCAGCACAAACCAGGCCTGGTGGGGCATGCCTGTTATCCCAGCACTCAGGAGGTAGAGGCAGGAGGATCAGAAGTTCAGGTCACCCTCTGCTAAACAGCAAGTTTTAGGCTAGCCCAGGATACATGAGAACCTGTCTTGAAAGAGTGAGAGAAAGGGAAAGAGTTGGAAAAAGATCACAAAAAGCAGCTATGAAAAACAGTTGTCCCCCAGCACTCATGGAGGTTGAGTTCAAGACCCCTCCTCAGAGGCCCCATGGGTACTAAAATTCTTGGGTGTTCAAGTTCCATATGTGATGTGTCACGGTATTTCACACAGCCTTCACACAGTCTTTGACATACATCGTCTCAGTGTCACAACACATAACACAACATGAGTGTTACATGAATAGCTGCTATATTGTTCAGTGACGCAAAGAATCTGTGTGTTCAGCCAAACTGATCTGCCCTGAATATGCAAGGCACAGGAGTCCACAAGGACTGATCATCTGAGCCCCCTGAGGCAAGTTAACTGAAGGCAACAGCCCCCATTCCTCCTGAGGCTTCAGAGAGTCCTGTTGTGAATGTCACCCTTGGGTTAAAGGTGTCACATCCAAATACTATGTCTCCGGACTAATCCCGAGCTGGTGAAAGGTCCTGACAACTCCAGCCAACATCACACGAATCTGGAAGCTTCCAGAGAATCTGCTGTCAGGTCAAATCAGAGACTGGAGTCTCTGGAGAGGATTTTCTAGAATGAGGCACCTACACTGAGTGGTGGCACCTCAAGCCAGGCTCACCAGGAGAGGAGAGCTCCCGTTTGACCTATGCAGTGGAGAGTCAACAGGATTTCCAAGTGATGATAGTGTCACATGAGCATGGCAGCGATGGAGACCTGGCACCAGCATTCATTGCCTCCTTGGCTGCTCTATTCCGAAGCCTTCATGGTTGGTGTTCATCCCTTGCTTTTACTCTGCTATGGCTGGGGAATTGGAATTTGATGCTATCACGGACAAGCAGTGTCTGGTCCCCAGCAGCCAAACTCCTGTTGCTATGGAGGAAATAACCAAGCCTGTAAAATCGCTGGGGGCTGCTGGGCCAGCTTTGTCGTAGTTGTTAATGTTGTTTTTATTCTATTGCTTCCTCTTAAACTTAGGTGTTCCTCAGCAGAAAAATGGCAAATAGAAATGTGGTTTATATACACAATGAAATTGGTTTTAGCCATAAAGAAGAATAAATCACTTGCAGAAAAATGGATGCAACTGGAAATAATCACATTAACCAAATTAAGACAGTCTGAGGAAGACAAATAGCTCGTGTTATCTCTCATCCGTGGGTCCTGGACTTCACTGATACATAAAATCACGTATGTATAGATCAAGGAAAGTAGAAACAAAACTGTCTAGGGGGACAGTGTGGATGATAGGGGATGGAGAGGACAGAAAGGGTAGGAGAATATGTTCAGAGAACATCATATACCATCAAGAAAATTGCTTTATGTAACCTAGTATAGTATAAATTAATTAAAAATTTTTAAAGTAGGTTTTCGCCTCCATACTTGCTTACTCTATGTGGGGAACATGGACACTGACCACGCATGTAAACCTAGACCTGATCTCTGGTTCCTATTTACTTGAAAAAAATTTTGATATTTGAAAGGATAGTTACAGGGTTCTATTGAAAGGGGCATTTAGGGAAAAAAGATTAAAATATGGAGTTGCTAGTTGATAAGGAGTCGTGTGTGCATGTGCATGTGTGCATACATTCCTGCGTGTGTGTGTGTGTGTGTGTGTGTGTGTGTGTGTGTGTGTGTGTGTGTTCAGATGCCCTCTCCCGTGCCAGTGCAATTCGTCTGTCTTCTTCAATCATTTCAGAACCTTACTTCTCAAGATAATCTCTCACTAAGCCTGGAACACTCCCCATTTCAGTGAGGCTGGCCGCCAAGTGAGCCCCTGGCAGAAACCTGTCTCTGCCACACTCTGTGGACACTACAGACACACATCACCATGCCTGGCCTTTTATGTGAGTGAGAGGTATCTGATCCCAGATCCTCACATGGCACAAGCCCTTTACCCACTGAGCTATCTCCTCAGCTCCTGATGAGGAATCTTAAAAGGACATTACTGGATAAAAGCTTAAGGGTTTGGAGCTGCACATTCTGAGAATTGAAGGCTCAAGTATAAACAAGAGAATGGAGTCATCATCTTCAACCATCTAAGGGAAAAGCCA
Source organism: Peromyscus eremicus (assembly GCF_949786415.1). Classification (NCBI taxonomy): domain Eukaryota; kingdom Metazoa; phylum Chordata; class Mammalia; order Rodentia; family Cricetidae; genus Peromyscus; species Peromyscus eremicus. Next base: position 154,317,538 of record NC_081417.1, read on the forward strand.
TGCCGATGAAGATCTAGGATAGAACAGGGGGTACCACAAGTCAGAGATGCTGATCTCTGTTAACTTAAAGTGTTCCTTTGTGACACACACTGCCATTTCCCCTTACGGCACCCCCACTGCAAAGGTGAAATGGAAGAGTATGATCATTACAATACATACTTGGAACAATCAGTCCTCGTGGGGCCCCAGACCACCCACAGGAGACTCCAGCAGATGCTGACCCTCAGTCTCACGGCCTGATTTCATTTGGGGCCAGTGTTGAACGGTGTTGACCCTGATTTTTAAGACTGGCATGTTGAATGAGAACTGGGTATGTTTCTTTGTGTGCTTGTGAAGAATCACTATGACAGTTCTACCAGATGTGTGCGCCTTTGATGAATGTTTTCAAAAAAGAGAACAAGTCTTATTCATCCTAAACAAAGCAAGACATAATCTTTCCTCAAAGTGTGGGCAGGTGTGTTCCTTACAACTTCCATGCAAAGTCAAGCATGCAAAAAATAATAATTCTGTGATCAGATCCTTGTAAACAGGTTCTAGAGCCACACAGACATCTGGTGGGTGAATCACCTACATGAACATCTGGCGGGGGAGGGAGATGGGAAAAAGCTTCCCTGCAAGCTGTGAAACATCTAGCATTCCCATCCATCCACCAAGTACCCAGAGTCTCACTCAGTCAACATGAAAGGCAAGCATACTCCCATATTTCCAAACACCCTTTTCCAGAGGGAAGATCTGCTCTGAAAGACATGTGTGACTCCACATAATGGGGAGGTAGTCTCCCATCTTCCATCCTGCTGACCCCATGCCAGGAAGCACAGAGTACTTGACATTCTTTACCTTGTGTAATCCTTACATTGTCCTATGGGGGGATGGGGGAAGAGGTCTGTTTTCACACCTTGTCCCCAAAATAAAATATGGAGTCTCTGAGCCCTGAAAACACTTGCCCAAGTTCCCCTAGCCTGTGGCAGAATGAGGATAAGTCCCAACCCTGTGTGGAAAGAAGAGAAGGCGAATCCTAAAACAGCAGCTTCCAGCTGAGGCATGGGAAGACTAACCCAGAGAAGCATTGGCTTCAACAGGCAGTGAGGCTCTGGCAACCTCTCCTGCCAGGCGCTTGTGCCCGGCTTCCTCCCACCGTGCACACCTCTGAACAGAGGTTAACATGGCACATCTAAGTTTCAGCACTTTGACAGTCTGAGCTGGCACCTACCCTTCTTTCTGGGAAACTTTAAAGTGGGAGGGCAGTGGCTTTGTAGGTAAGGGCACTTGCTGCGCAGACTCAAGGATCTGAGTTTGAATTTCCCAACACGCTTGTTAAAAGGCCGGGTGAGGCCACACAGGTACCTGTAACCCAGGACCTAGAGGGGAAGGAGACAGGAGGTTTGCTGGGGCTTGCTGCCTTCCAGTCGAGCTCCAGGTTCAGTGAGAGACTCTGCCTCAAGGAAATAAGGTGGGGAGTGATAGACCAGGATGCCCAATGTCCTTCTGACCATTTCGTGTGCACACAGACACACAAGCATGCACACACATATGCACACACTGCACACACAAATAAATGAATAAATAAAAAACAAGGGTACAGAAGATGCCACACTATGTGTGCCACAACAGAGACACTGCAGGACTAATGCCATAGGCAGGCCCCCTGGTGTGAACACCAGTGACTTGGAAGCAAGGAGCTTGGATGGCATCCACATGAAATGCAGTTTCATTTGATGGGCATGAGATGGTTAGTGTGAATTGTCTTTTTGATGCAGTCCAGCATCACCCCAGAAGAGAGTCTTTGTAAGGGACTTAGATCAGGATGGTCTGTGGAGGTGTCTATGGGGGGTTGTTTTGATTGCTCACTGTTTCCTACACAGAGGATCCTAGGGTATGTAAGTACAGAGAGGAGGTGAGTATGAGAAGGCCCATATGCATCTCACTCATGTCTCACTCATGCTCTCACACTGCTCTTGACCGTGGAAGTGAATGGCTGCTCCATGTTCCTGCCTTGCTTTCCCTGTAATGACAGAACTATGAGCCAAAGACCCTTTATCCCCTGAGTTGCTTGTTTCCAGGGTGTTTTGCCATGGCTACAGAAGCAAAAGCGTGGCAGTGCATAAGGAACTAATAAAGTCAACTCCCCAACCCATGGTGGAGTCTGACTTCCAAAATAATTGACTCAGTGTTGGTGTTTGGAAAACTTACTTAGGTGACATTGCAGATGATACAGACAATAGAATGACAATAGAATATCAATACAATGACAACAGAATGTCTAAGCATCCCTTGAGAGTCTGCAACTTGTCTAGAATGGTCTCAGGACACAGTGTTGGCTAATAGTAAACAGGGGAAGAGGGAGGATACATTTGCTAGCCATTGTATGTGGTGATTGGTAATTGAGAACTGACTGTCAACTTGACAGGATCTAGAGTCACCTAGGACACAAACCTCTTGGCTTGTCCATAAGGAAGTTTCTAGATTAGGTTAATTGAGGCAGGAAGACCCACCCTGAATGTCGGTGTCTCCAGATTGTGTAGACAGATGTTTCTGTCCCACCCGGTCCCGAAGTCATATAGTCCCAAATAAACACACAGAGGCGTATATTAATTATAAACTGTTTGGCCTATAGCTCAGGCTTATTACTGATTAGCTTTTATGCTTAAATTAACCCATAATTCTTCTCTATGTTTAGCCATATGGCTTGGTACCTTTTCTCAGTCCAACATTCTCATCTCACTTCCTCTGCATATGGCTGGTGACTCCTGTCTCTGTCTTTCCTCTTCCCAGCCTCCTCCTAGTCTGGTCACCCCACTTACACTTCCTGGCCAGTCAGTGTTTTATTAAACCAATAGAAGTGACAAATCTTTACAGTGTGAAAGAGCATTATCCTACAGCAAGACTGCACACAGGCCTTCTTCCTGCTTCCTGACTGTGGGTGCAACATGACAAATTGCCTCCTGCCACCAGGCCTTTCCCATCATGCTCTGAAACTGTGAGTTAAAGTAAACCCTGTCTTCCTTAAACTGTTTTGATTGGGTATTTTCTTACAGCACTAAGCAAATAGCTAATAGAGCATGCAACCATCACAGTGTTTGCAGACACAGGGGACCACAAATTCAAATGTGCCTCCTGAAGGACAGGGCAGATAGTGGGTTCTCTCTTGACTGTATTCCACAGTACTCCTCCGGTATTGCTCCTAACACTGTACCTACACACCATGATTGTGAGCTCTTCTGTGGTAGCATATCTAATAGCTTTGATGCCTCATCCTCTGCTTGTGGGAAAGCATTGCACATGCCACCAGAGACACGGTTGCATTGGGGACAGAGAGGTCATGAGTGGACAGAGTGGACTCTCTGTGTTTGGATCCTGACACACTGGCTGTGTGAGCCCCAACAAGGTCCTTTCCCTCTCTGTGCCTAGATTTCTACATCTGGGAATGAAAAAGTGAATTATCTAATTCATTGTGATGGCTACTATTAAAAAAAAAAAAAGAGCGTCTGGCTGGAGAGATGGTTCAGCAGTTCAGAGCACTGGCTGCTCTTCCAGAGGATGCAGGTTCAATTCCCAGCACCCACCCAGCAGCTCACAACTGTCTGTAACTCCAGTTCTAGGTAATCCAACACCCTCACACAGACAAGCATGCAGGCAAAACATCAATGCACATAAAATGGAAATAAATAAAATTTTTAAAGAAAGATAAAATAACAGGTGTTGGTATGGATGTGGAGAGCTGAGAATCTGGGTACTGTTGAGGGAATTAACTAGGAATAAAACATGTGTTGGTCTCTTAAAAATATCAAAAACAGAATTATCATGGGTTCTGGTGATTCTAGCTCCAGGTATATACCTAAAAGAATAGAAATGGGTCATTAAGACATGTGTGTACACACATTTACAGCAGCAGTGTTCACAAAAGCTAAGATGTGGTCAGAATCCCAACTGTCCTCATTAGAGGAATGGGTCAAGAAGGGGTGGTTCACACAATGGAATATTACTCACCCTTGAAAAAGGAGGAAGTTCTGACCCATGCTACATGGAACATGAATGAATCTTAAGCACATTATGCTCAATGAAATCAGTCCAACCACAATGCATAGTCTGTGATCCATGGATAGGAGGTCTGAAGTCAAAATCACAGCAATGGGGAGCAGCATGGTGGTTCCAGGGATGAGAAGAGGGGACATGGGAGTTACTGTTCAATAATAATAATACAGGGGTTTCCTTTTACAACAAGAAAAAGTTACAAAGATGGGTCATGGTGATCCCTACATGACATTGTGACCTGACTCTGCAGGCACTGTGACCCAACCTGACACCACCAAACTGTGCACTTACAGTGATTAACATGGTGAGTTTTGTTGTTCATCTTCTCGTGAAAATGGGCAGCTGGCAGTGGTGAAGCACATTTGTGTTCCCAGCACTCAGGAGGCTGAGGTCAAAAGGTCCTGAATTCAAAGCCAGCTTGGAAAACATAGCCAGACGCTCTACCAGAAAAAAATCTGTTCAGGCTGGGAACGTAACTCAGTGGTACAGCGCTTGCTCGGTATGCACAGGATCTGGGTTCATCCCCAGCATGAAAAGCAATCCCAGAGTAAAAGAAATTTCAAAGACCATAGAATAGTGTCTAGCTCCCTCATCACTGCTAACACCACCAACACCTTCACCCCCAAACCCCTAAGTGAATATGTAAAAGCAGTAACACGAATGGTCAGCCAAGCCTCAGGGTTGATTCCTGGGACCCATATGTGAAAGGAAAAACCAGCTCCTTCATATTTTACTCTGGTCCCACATGCATGCACATACATGACACATATACACACAAAGTAAATAAGTGTAAAAATAATTAACGGTGATAATGTTATCTCTCTCACACACACAGTTATCTCTTCCCTTGCTATCCCAATAAAAATGTTATTGTTCCTCAAGACTGAACCCATTTCTGAAACTGTATTTCCTATACCCTGTTCTGAGTTTGTCACGTATTAGCCATAGGAGGCATGTAGTCTTTGTGCTCACAGACTGGACTAGGGAAAGCAGGAATAGTAAACACACAGGGTTGTCTCTTCAAAGGGAGTGAAGTGTAACCTGATTCCATTCAGGAAGCTGGGAGCAGAAATGGTTAATAGCCTGGTGAGCTTTGTGCTATCTGTATGGCCAGGCCACACCGGCTCTTCCCCAAGACCCTTATCTTGAGACTGTTTTCTCATTTAATCTATAGGGTCTGTCTTTACAGGACCATCTTTATTAAGAGTTTCGATGTTGTCAGGTCTTAAACTTTGTTGTGCACACGAGATATAGTTAATTATCACCAGGAAACTTTTTTCCAAATTGTGCTGTGCTTCAATATGCCTAAAATAAACTACTCAAGGTCAGACTCTCAAAGTTTGAACCAACACTGGTATTGAGTCATGTTTGTGGTGATATTTTGTTTATTATCTAACAAATAAAGTCTGCCTGAAGATCAGAGTGCAGAGCTAAGCCATTTGTTAGCCACAGAGGCCAGGCAGTGGGGGCACTCACCTTTAATCCCAGCACTCGGGAGGCAGAGGCAGACAGATCTCTGTGAGTTCAAGGTTACCTTGGGCTACACAAGATTGATCCAGTCTAAAAGAGAAACAGAGTCAGGCAGTAGTGGCACACACCTTTGATCCCAGCACTTGGGAACTCACGACTTTAATCCCAGCACTAGGGAGGTGGAGACAGGAAGTGATATGGCTGGGCGGAGAGAGGAATAAAAGGTGGGAGGAGACGGGAGCTCAGTCTCTCTCAGGCTGAGGAGTGGGTGAGTAAGAAGTGGCTGTGACTTGCTCTTTTGCTTCTCTGATCTTTCAGCATCTACCTGATATCTGACTCCAGGTTTTTATTATTAAGACCAATTAGGATTCGTGCTGTGCATGTTGAACCCAACTGCCTTCTTGTTTCTCGTGGATCAATACTCTCGTTGCCATGGTGGTCGCAGAGACCCCTGCAATGAGCTACTTATAGATAGATGCCCAAGGGTCCACTGTGACTGATGGCTGGGTCTGTAATGTGGTGTTATTGGGAGGCATTGGCCCTTTAAGAGCTGATAGTTAAAGGGTGGTCCTTACATGGCAGGGACCTGGCATCAGAAAGGATTGTAAAACCCCAGTCCCCTCCTGTTTGAAAAAAAATAAACTCTTTTGCACAGGTGAGCCTCCTTCGTGATATCATACAGCCAAGAGGCCCCTCACTGGAACTGAGCCAACACTAGCATCAGACCCTGCACCTCCAAAACTGTGAGATAAATAAACCTCCTCTTCTTCACAAGTGGCCTGTGTCAGCTGTTTGTTACAGTGATGGAAAACTGAGAAACACATTTCCTAAGCTGGTGCTTTAATGAATAAATGAATGAATTCCCTCTCCTAGAATCCCGGGAGGTCCCCTTTAGTTACAGTGATGATACAGATCATCACATATAGACTCACTGCTCGTCCCTAGATCTCCTTGGAGCAAACACTACAGCCTCCATGGAATGCATACCTTTTACTAGAATGGGGAAGGTGGTAACAAGTCCAGAGAAGCTGAGGCCCTAATGCATGTGAAATTGCTCCCCCAGGGCCAGAATTCACAGAAGTTCTTTTTTAGCCTCAGATGCATTTGGGCAGTGGAGGCTTTTGCATGATTGACTCAAATTTCAGGTCAGCAAGTGAGCATTAAGCACAGAGGTCAGAAACAGTATGCCTTGACCCTCTACAGGAAGTCAGGGAGGTCACAAGGTCAATTACCTCCACATCCAACAAGCCATTCAATTTACAATCATTAATATTTATCAGATCAAAGATTCCAAGAGACCAAACAGTGTAAACCTCTCTTGTTGCAGATGAAGAAAATAGAGCAACATGTCAGGATTATAGGGGTCCAATCAGGATTCAGGTACCAGATATAAGTGTCTAGGCTGACATTCCCTCCCCTTCTCCTCGCTCTGAGTCAAAGATTATCAGCAGGTGCCTCAAATACCTGATGAGCAAGTGTGGGGCCAGCAAGATGGTTCAGCCAGTAAAGACGCTTGCTGCCAAGCCTGGAGACCAGAGTTCAATCCCCAGGACTCACATGATAGAAGGAAAGAGCAGATCCTAGCAGGTTGTCCTCTGACTTCCACAGGGGTAGCTTGGCACACCATAGTATACACACACATATGTAAAATAAGTTAGACAAAGATGTCAATAAATAAAAACAGAGCGGTAAGTTGAGCTGGAGCCCCACTTGCCTTTGACTACCAGCAGATGCCTGTGTGTACACACATTGAGCTGGGTTTTGAACTTAATACGATCTCTATGCAGCTGCTGATTAGGAAACAAATGGGATAGAATCATGGTGCATTTATGTGCAGAAAGAGACTATAGACCTCATCACACTGTGGGGACTTTACCACACAGTGGGAGCCTCATCACACAGCAGGAGCATCATGGAACAGTTAGGGCTTTACCACACAGTGGGGGCTTTACCACACAGTAGGTACACGTCATGACACTATGGAAGACTTCACCACACAGGAAGGGCATCATCACACAGTGGGGACATTATCACACTTGTTGGTCGGGAGGTGGGGGTGGGGAAATTCACCAGAAAGCAGGGGCATCATCCCATAGTAGGGGCTTCATTACATAGTAGGACCATAGTAGTGCTGACTGGTGAGTTCCTGGTAGGCCTCACTTTGTCACCTTTCCTGCCCTGCCCAGCTAGGAATCTGCTGGTGACCAGCTTTGAACTTCATGTGCCCCAGAGGCCACTGACCGGCCAGTGGGTCAGATACTTGCTGTTGTCCTGCAGGTGTGCCCCCTCCCTTCACAATTTCACTTTCCAGGATTTCACTGTCCAGGTGTTGGAGGGGAGTGCGCTCAGCCATGTTGCCTGTTTTCTACTGCCGCCATCTTGACCCCAAGCCTGGACTTTTCTGAAGGCTTCTGAAGGCCATCTTCACCCCTGCAGTACCCATCCCTTCACCCCTGCAGTACCCATGTATGCTCTACTCTGCACTATTTTCCATTCTGTTTTTTAAGGTAGCGCATTGGTTCACAGATAACACTGTACAAAAACACACGAATCCTAAGGGAGCAGTTTGATGGTTTTTCATGGCGTGAACGTACCCCCAGGGCCAGCATCTGGATCAGGAAACAGAACATCAGAAGCCACTTAGAGACCCTCCTAAGGGCCGTCCAAGGTGCACACAGCTGTTTCCTCACCACTGCAGTGACCTGTGATACAGCTATTTCGTGTCTCCTGTTCAATCATTTTTCTGTTGATAGACACTGGGATTATTTCTAGCTTGGACTTAATACAAATAGTGCTGACAGTTAGCCAGGGCCGTGACATTTTACAAGGTCCCTTCATTTGACTCAGTGGTGACAACTCCTAAAATTACAGTTAACTTGTGTTTTTAGATTCTTCTGTGATTGCTGTTGTGATAAGAGGGTCTTACTATGTCACCTTAGCTGGCCTGAAATTCACTGTTTATACCGGACTGACTTCTGTCTCTCCAGTTCTCTATATTCCTTCCCTCCTTGTCCTCATAGCTGATTCAGAGACAACCTGACTGAAAGCCTGTACTGTAACCTCACCAATCACATGGCATAAAAATCACATGGCATTCTCTAAGGGGCCCTCACTCTGCCAAGTCAGCCTGAACCTTCCTCAGAGCCCCCACCATGTCGCTGGGCTGCCTCTCTATGGCATTTAACTATTCCAATATATCCCTTGCCCCCCCACACACAAAAAATAATACACTAGGGCTGGAGGGATGGCTCAGAGGTTAAGAGCACCGACTGCTCTTCCAGAGGTCCTGAGTTCAATTCCCAGCAACCACATGGTGGCTCACAACCATCTGTAATGAGATCTGGCGCCCTCTTCTGTACACGTAACAAATAAATCTTTAAAAAATAATAATAATAATAATAATAATACACTTGAGTATCCCCCTTGAGCTCCAAACACAAAACCTTCCAATGATGCCTTTTTACTTTATTGTTTGTTTGTTTATTGCAGTCCTGGGGAATGAACCCAGGATGTCATATATGGTAGGCAAATACTCTACTACTGAGCTGTACACACCCTCTCAGCTCCTCACTGTGCAATGGCTTTGTTCAATGTGGAATGCAGCATTTCCAGAGGAAGGTTTTGGATGACAGGGAAAGTTCTAGGTCACAGTATGGGTGTATGTGCAACATTATCGTCACTGCCAATTTTTCAAAACGAAGATTTATGATTACTACACTGAGCCACATGTGAATCTCACAGTCATCCTACGTTCTTGGTGTTAGATGTCTATCACTTTCCCGTTAGCCTGTGTGGCGTGGGCATCCTTCATGACTTGACCCATCATGGTTCAAATTTGCATCCGCCTGATTCCTAATGAGGCTGAACATTTTGCATGGGTTTTGTTGTGGGCTATGTAAATGATACTTCCTTTGTGCATGTTTAAGCCCTTTGCCCATTTTCCCATGAAGTTGTCTGCCTTCCCAGAGTCTTTTCGTGTGATGACAATGAGTCCTTTGTCAGGAACAAACGTTTCAGACATTTTCTTCCATTCCCAGGTCTACCCTCTCACTGCTTTCCTGGTATCTGTTAAAGAACAGCAGCTCTCAGTTATAAGTAATCCATTGTGTCCGCTCCTTTCTCCTCAGAGCTTTTGTGTAGCCTATGTTCAACAGAGTTGCCCACCTGACTCCATCCACAAGCTCTTCTCAATATGTTCTTCCAAAATAGTCTACCAATTCGTTCTTCTTCTGGCTTTGCTATTCCTCGCTTTCACAATAGGTCTACAATCTGTCTGTTTTCTTTTTTCAATATGGATATCAAGTTGACTCAGTAGCATTTAAGGAAATAAAAAGTTCATTTCACCACCACACAACACTGCTACCTCACCAACCGGGTGGCTGTGTGTGTCTGTTTCTGATACTACTTTGTTTTTGGATTGTCCATCCCTATATCAACAGTAGATTTTTGTTGTTGATGTTGTTGCTGTTGTAACAGGATCTAACTAAGTATCCTTGGCTGGCCTGGAACTCCCTATATAGACCAGACTTCCTTTGAACTCACAGAGATCCCCCGTCTGTGCCTTCCCAGTGCTGGGGTTAAAGGCATGTGTCACTACATCTGGCAATTTGGCAATTTTTACTAGTTTTTAATAGGTATTGGTACCTAGTACTGAAAGTCCTATTTTTTAAGAGCATCTTGACTAGTTTTATACTTTTGCATTTCCACAAATGCTATTGTAAAAATATTTAGTAAAGTTTTACTTTCTGTTTATGATCACCAGCATATAAAAGTAGTTTTTACATCCTGTCCTATATCTAATAATTTTACCAGGTTTGTCTACTAGTTACAATAATTTATATGCAGATTCTCTTAGATATTCTATATCTGTAATATTGATCACCCATAAATATTACCAGATCTTTTCCCCAATCTTTTTTCTTGCTTTATTGCATTGTCTAAGATTTCCCAGAAGTAGTGATGAAGGAAAACTGTATTCTGAGTCTTGAAAGAAAATATCTCCACATTTTGCCATGAAGTACATTTTCTGTAGGCTTCTTAACTTTACTGGATTAGATTAATTATTAGTGTGTTCTTTTCAAACAGGAAACTGGATCATATTACTTCTTCCTTAAAAGATTTTGAATTTTTCTGTAACTCTCTCTAGGAACCCTCCCCTCTCTCCTCCCATAAATTTCATGCCCTTGGCTCGCTAACCCTCTATCTTGAACACTTTTGAGCATGTTATACCTCCATCCACCAGAATTCTTCCATGCATGATCATGATACCGCCCTGTACCCCGCCCCCGCCACCGCACACCCCTAAACATACCTTGAAAGCATCTTAAGATGTCCAGTTTACATTCCCTTCTTCTTATTAAATATCCCAGCTTTCTACTTAAGGACAAGCTCCCCAGCAGCCTCACCTGATTGATGCCCTTCAGAACAGCTCAGGCTATTCAGGGATATATACTTAGGGAACTGTCTGCCCTGCCTTCATAACTTGATTCTACCAGACTTGCACCCCTAAGCTGCTTTTTGCAGAATATTTTGTCACAGCAATGAGGTGAAACTAGGTTACCTAGTCACTCTCTGAAGTGCCCATGTTTGTCAGTTGGTCATGTGGTCACTACACACTTTTAATTCACCTAGTCCAATCACACTGAGAGCCTCATGTAGACTGTGTCTGTTACCGAAGTTTAGGACCTTGCACGGGGGTTGGAAGATTATCCTTACTTGATACATATTCATTCAACAAACAATTGAGGGGCTGGGGAAATGGCTCGATGGTTAAGCACTTGCTGCACAAGCATGAGGACCAGCGTCCAGCTCTCAGAAACCCATGGAAATGTGGAGTGGGTGTTGCAGCCTGCCTGCAATCCCAACCTTGGAAGATGGAGAGAGGGCATCCACGGTTAGCAAGCCTAACCATATAGAAAGCTCTGGGTTGATTGAGAGACTGTGTCTCAATGAAAAAGGTGAAAGAGCAATCAAGGGTGATTCCCAACATCAACCGTGCAACTCATGTGCACACTCGTGCATGCATGCCCATACCCACACAAGTTCCCCTACATACATGCAAAAACATGTGTACTAACACACATGCACACCACACACAGAGACATGAAATAATAAACAAAGACTGACTTATCGATTACCAATCAATTTACATAGGAAAAAATGTCAGATTAACATTCATGGCTGAGGAAGGTTGAGGAAGACAGGTCAGTTGATCAAGAGCTTGTTATGTAAGCATTTTAACTTGAGTTTTGTCTCCAGGACTAATTTCAAAGGTCAGGTGCAATGGCATGTACCTGTTATCCCAGCACCTAGGAGGTAGAAACAGAGACTCTCCTGGATGGCCAGCCTACTTGTCAAGTTCTAGGTCAGTGGAAAAAAGAGACTCTGCCTCAAAAAACCAACATGGATGGTTGTTGAGAAACCACACCTGAGGATGACCTCTGGCCTACACACACACACACACACACACACACACACATAGATATAGATATATAGATATAGATATAGATATACAGGTGCATAAGTACCCTCTCCAACACACACACACACACACACACACACACACACACACACGCACACACACACACACACACACCATATACAAAATAGATAATTGCACAGGGAAGAAATTGTCTATTTCTATAGAATCATTCACCAAATCTGTAAGATAAAATTTGAATTCTTTAAGTAATGTCAACAAGCACCTCTTTAAAAGTAAAAGTTCATCTATTTATGAAATCTGCTAAGTTCCTTTAATTGATTGGCTGTATCAAACATTCTAGAACTTCTTTGATCATGGGCCTGAGCCCATGTAAAACATGGGTCATTCTCCGCAGCCAGTTCTCATAGCCTGAAAAAAATTAAGCCACGTGCCCCTGCAGTTTTCTCTCCAGGTTCGGGGGTTTAAAAGCCTTGTTGCACTGTGGCCTAACAGTTCCTAATTTGTGGTCCTACCAGCCCTTGGCTCTCCTGGGCTCCCTGTCACACATTCTATGTTGAACTAGACCATGTAGTGTGGACCTTCCCACCACATCAGGAAAGGATATAGAAGTCAAATGTTTTCCTGTATTTGGGAAATTTCTGAAGGCACCTTCTTCTTGGGGCCTCACTCCATCATCCTATCCATGGTGCCAAGCTCTCCAATCTTACTTTAAGCCTCCCCTCTTAATAAAATAATAAAGCTCCAGGAATTATAGGGTTGTCTTCCATTTAAAGCCCCATTCACATTGTTTCTGATACAGTCTACTTTGAAAAGCTTTTATAATTTATTTTGTATGTATGTGTGTTTATGAGCATGCATGTGTATGTGCATGTGTGTTTATGAGCATGTCCATGCAAAGACCAGGAGAGGATTAGATCCTCTGGAGCTGGAGTAACAGCAAGTCATGAGCCATCTAATGTCAGTGCTGAGAATAAAACTCAGGTCCCATGCAAGAGCAAAAAACACTCTTACCCCCAGAGCATCCCTCCACTCCTGAACTGTCCCTTTTTACCTCAAGGTCCAGTCATGACTCCTGAGATCTTGAGGCCCTCATTCTGAGAGGGTTATTTGTGTCAGTTTCTCTCCCAAGCCAACCCACAGGCTGATTTCTTCTCTATCCAGCAGAACTGGTGGCCTTTCTTCTCATTATATGCCACCTGTGTGGTCCACATCAGTTGCAAACCCCCTTTCCCCTCCCATCTTTCCTTCATTCTGAGACCCAGGCTGACGGAACATTTCTGGAACATTCCCTGCCCAGGGAACACAAGAGAGGACACGGCAGGACGAGTGTTTGCTTTGACATGACACAAGTTATTTCCACCCACATCCCCTTGGCCACAGTGAGTCATGTGACCAAGCCTGGCTCACTGGGACAAAGAGGCTGAGAAGAAAGGACCAGGAACATTCAGGCCAGCAGTCACACATTCAAACACTGGAGTTTAAGCTCTGGGAACTGATAAGGAAGAAGATCCGAACCTAAAAAGAAAAAATTAAGAATTATCATCACTTTACCCTTGAGAAGCTACGTAGGGACCAGCCACACTCGGCCATTTCTGAGTTCATGCAGAAGTCCGGAGGAGAGGGAGAATTTTCTCCCCCTGCAGTGCATTCAGAAACAGACCCTGAGCACCACATCTGATAGGAGGTAGCTTCCGAGAAGGAGCTGCTCACTGTCCACTATTGCCAGATCACATCTTCCCAAGAGCTCAGAACCCTTCCTCGGTCAATTTGCCTCTAGTGGAGAGAAATCTGGGAGCGACAAGCCATTGGCACTGTCCTAAGGCGGGACTGTGTGGCTAATGGCAGCCAGCTCTCAGCAGGAACCTTCCAGAAAAAGTTCAGTCGCCTCTGACCTGCTGCCCTCAGGAATCGTCCTCCCTTTCCCATGGCTCACAGCTTATGTGGAGAGAGGGTCTTTGAAGAAGCCAAGACAGGCTAACAGGAGAGGGGAGCAGAAACAGGAGGGTTAGTGCCTCCCAATTTCAGACTTTGTAAATTGTAACACGAATCTTAAAAGGTCTTATTAATAAAAAACAAACCCGGAGCCAGATATTGGGGTGAACGCTTAAAGATTAGAGACACAGAACAGGCCACAGCTAACCTCACCTCGCCAACTTCTTAGTCGATCCTTTTTCCTTAGACTGGAAGCCTCTGTGTCCTCATCTGAATGGATCTCAGCTGAACTACTGCTCAAAAGCCTAAAAGCTTAACAAACTTAGTTCCTGGTCCTCACGCCTTCTATACCTTTCTGCTTTCTGCCATCACTTCCTGAGATTAAAGGTGTGTGTCACCATGCCTGGCTGTTTCCAGTGTGGCTTTGAACTCGAAGAGATCTGGATGGATCTCTGCCTCTGGAATGCTAGGATTAAAGGTGTGTGTGCCACCATTTTCTGGCCTCTATGTCTGTCTAGTGGCTGTTCTGTTCTCTGAGCCCAGATAAGCTTATTAGGGTGCACAATATATTGGGGGACACAATCTCACCACAGTAAATGGAAGAGTTGACTTGGGAAGTCAATTCTGAGATTTGTTTTGGTGATAACAGCAATAAAGGGCCACAAATTCAGCAACATTCATGGATTTTCTACTCTGTACTGTTGTGTGCTGTTTAAATAAGTGTGAAAGTCACAGCCAAGCACCTGAGGTACATACAGTCTAGTATAGTGAAACAGGTATTGTGTGTGCACATATATGCTCATGTGTGTGGATGGAGGCCAGAGAACAACATTAGGGGTCTTTCTCAGTTGCTCCCCACCTAGTTGATTTTTTGAAACAGCATCTCTTACTGACTTGGCTACACTGGCTGGTCAGCAAGCCACAGGGATCCTCTTGTTTCTGTGTCTCCAGAGCTGGGAGTAAAGTCTCTCCACCATACCCAGTTTTTTTATGTGGGTGCCGGAGATCGAACTCAGGTTCTTATGCTCATATGAACAGTGCTTTAGTGACTGAGTTATCCCCTCAGTCCCTAATCTTAGATGATTACTCACCTAGCCTAGGACAGGTCGGGAGTTGCTATAGAGCTAATTTCAGAGATAAGGTAAAGGAAATGTGACCTGGGATTAAAATATAGCTGGTTGGTAGTGACCAAGGGATTGGAGTGGAAAGATGATTGGAGAAAGGCACACAGGAGAAGGGTGAGACAGAGCACTGTTAGATTGATGTTTGATGGGTATGCATGGGTGGATGGACAGATAAGTGGATGGTTAAGTGGATGAGTGTATAAATGCTTAGGTAGATAAGTGGGTGGTTAAGTGGATGGGTGGATAGATAGGTGGATGGATGGATGGTTAAGTGGATAAATGGAGAGATTAGTAGGTAGACAATGGATGGATGAGTGGTTAAGTGGGCTGCATGGATAGATGCACAGTAAGAGGAGGGATGGGTGGAAGGATGGTGATAAGGATGGGTGGAGGGGTATGTGGATGGGTAAATAGGCATGAATGGGTGGATAGGTGGGTGGATTGATGGGTGGGTGGATGTCTGGGGTGGAAAGGCTCATGGTTCCCTGAAAGAAAAGAAGCTAGAGACAGAAGTGAGAAACATAATGTCAACATGGTGTTTGGTGGGAAAAAGTGGTGGTGGGTGCAGAAGGATAAAAGATGCTCTGCTGGATGTTTGATATAAATGGCCCAACAAGCCCTGGGTGAACTGCCAGGACGCACCTTCACTCCATCAAACTCGTGCATAAGTGAAGGAAGGAAGAGATGACCCCCGAGAAAACACAAAAGGCAAAGACAGTCTTCTTCACAGGAGACACAAGGAAGCTCAGCTCTCTGAGATGCCCAGTTGTATTCTACCAACACAGGATCAGAACACCTAGCTCCAAAAGCATATCCTACAGCTTTCTAGTCCTGCAGGCTTGTCACGTGCAGAGCTTGACGTCACAGCTAGCTTCTGACATCACCTAAACCAAGGATTGGCTTCCTACCGTGGTGTGCTGAGGGAGCCAGCTCTCACCAGCTGCAGCCTTATGCTTTCAGGACTTTGTGAGTCAGTCCCTTGGTGAAATGATTATTATAAATTAAACTATAGAAACCTGCAACTTAATTGTATTAAGAACAAAGTTAATAAGTACCCAAATACATCCTCTACTAATTATTTTACTATGATTTACCATCATCTCTGCTCTCAAGATAATTTATATCCATTCCATTGTGTGGAGGAAAATGATATGCTTCCCAAGTCCATGTTCAGTATGATCATGTTGATAGCTGGTACTTACAACATATGAATATTTACATCATGCAGCCAGCCATGGTAGGGCACATATGTAGTCCCAGCACCTGGTAGGTAGAGGCAAGAGGATTGTTTTTATCTTGTAGCCCAGTGTGGCCTTGAACTCACAGAGATCCAGTTGGATCTCTTCCTCCCGAGTGATAGGATTAAAGGTGTGTGCCACCACTGCCTGACCTCTGTGTCCAATTTAGTGGCTGGCTCTGTCCTCTGATGCCTGGACAAGCTTTATTGGGGTATACAATATATCATCACATATGGGTGGATGGGTGGGTAGATGAATAGATGAGTGGCTAGATGTGTAGGCAGATGGATAGATAGGATGGGTGGGTGTATACATGGATAGACTCTACACAGCTGAGTGGATGATGAATGGATATGTGGATGATAAATGGATGAATGAAAGAGTGAGTGGGTAGGTGGACAACTGGGTTGACTAGGTGGGAGGTAGACAGATGTGAAGGGCCTACAGCATTCTAACTTCTTAACTTGAATTCACTCCTGTACTCATCTATACCCAGGTAGGCTATTGCATCAGGCTTCTCCTTAGTCACTACTTTGTGCACCAAGTCCTCTTCTTTGGAGAGAAATCTCACCACCAATGGGGATAGGATGGTGGCTCCTGAGATACCACAGAAGAGCACATCCTATACCACTGAGTAGCTGTTTCTCTCCTGGCTTCCTAGTAGGTGTTATGGAGGCAGCTGACCTGGGTATGTGTGATTTAATGTTTTCAATATTGAAGGAGGAAACAGAGAAACATCCATCACAGGGCTTCCTTGACACAGCAGCATGGCTGCTAGGAACATAGTCAACGTTCTGAGCACTGTTTGTATGTGAGGGCCCAGTAGCTGGCCCCTTCTTCCTCAATAGTGATACTAACTCTTCTCACTACTCCTGTTTCTCAGGGCTTCACTCTCCAGCCTTCTGCAAATCAGTCTATGTGTTTCTAGTATGTTCCTTTTCTGCTGAAGTTCACTGGAGTTGGTTTCTATTGTTTTCAGCCAAGATTCCTAAGACATAGCCCCAACTCTGTCCCTGAATCTTTACATTCAGCCCAAAGTGGGTGAGAACAAAGGAACGGAGCTCATCACAAACACCACCTATAACTCAGACACTGGGGACCTACGAAAACTCCATTGCCCAGCAGTACTTCCTGTTGTCCATTGCAACAACTCATCAGCTGACAACGTTTTACAAAATATTTTCCTTTTTTTAAAGCAATATTTGTTCACTGAAGCAAATGAGAGAATGAAAAGTAAAAGCCATGAAAATTGTAATTACTCTGTCTCAGTCACTGTTCTACTGCTGTGCAGAGACACCATGACCACAAAAACTCTTACACAAGAAAACATTTAAGCTGGGTAGTGGGGGCGCACGCCTTTAATCCCAACACTTGGGAGGCAGAGACAGGTGGATCTTTGTGAGTCTGAGGCCAGCCTTGTCTACAGTGCGAGATCCAGGAAAGGTGCAAAGCTACACAGAGAAACCCTGCTGGGCGGTGGTGGCGCACACCTTTAATCCCAGCACTCGGGAGGCAGAGCCAGGCGGATCTCTGTGAGTTCGAGGCCAGCCTGGTCTCCAAAGCGAGTTCCAGGAAAGGCGCAAAGCTACACAGAGAAACCCTGTCTCGAAAAAACAAAAACAAAAACAAAAAAAACAAACAAAAAAAAAACAGAGAAACCCTGTCTCGGAAGAAAGAAAGAAAGAAAGAAAGAAAGAAAGAAAGGAAGGAAGGAAGGAAGGAAGGAAGGAAGGAAGGAAGAAGGAAAACATTTAACTGGGGCTTGCTTACAGATTCAGAGTTTTAGTTCACTATCGGCATGGTGGGTAGCATGGCAGCCAGCAGGCAGACATGGCGCTAAAGAGGTAGCTAAGAGTTCTACATCTGGATTGGCAGGCAGTGGAAAAAGTTACAGACACTGGGCCTGGCTTGAGCATTTGAAACCCCAAAGCCCACCCCCAGTGACACACTTCCTCCAACAAGACCACACCTACTCCAACAAGGCCACACCTCCTAATCCCTGTCAAGTAGTGCCACTCTCTTATGACCAAGCATTTAAATCTATGAGCCTTTGGAGGCTATTCCTATTCCCACCACCACATTCCATTTCCTGGCTCTCATAGGCTTGTAGACATATCAGAATGCAAAAATACATCCAATTCAACTTCAAAAGTCCTCATAGTTTATCACAGTCTCAATACTGTTTAAAAGTCCAAGTTCAAAGTCTCTCTGGAGACTCATAGCAATTTCTTAACTGTAATCCCCTTTAAAATCAAAATAAAAAAAACAGATCACATACTTCCAACAAGGCCACGCCTCCTAATCCCTGTCAAGCAGCATCACTTCCTATGACCGAGCATGTAAATATATGAACCCATGGGGGCCATTCCTAGTCACACCACCACACTCCTAATTGCATCACACCAGGAACCCCACAGTAAAACCCAAACCCACCTGCTATATTTCCCACAGGATGATGCTTTAATGCAAATATTTAAAATAAAAATTGCAAAATTTTTACAGCTTTATGATTTTGTGTGTTTGTGTATGCAAGTGTGTGTATTTGTGTGAGCAGGTGCATGTGTTTCATGTGGAATGTGTGTTTTGGTGGGACTGTGGGTGTGCAGGTATGTATGAGTATGTGTTCACAAGTCTGCAGATGTTGGGAGTCAGCGGGCAACTTTGGATGTTGCTCCTTAGTTGCTTTCCACTTAGCCTGCTTGTTTGTTCTGAGATAGTGTCTCTCACTGGCCTGGGACTCACCAACTAGGCCAGTAAACTCCAGAGAGCTGTCCATCACCAGCATTGAGATTACACATCACCATGGGAATGATAACTGATGCTGCCACGTAAGAAAATATTCTGGTAGCTTCTAACAGTTTAAACATAGTTATCCTGTGAAATCTGTCAAGAGTTCCTCTCCTAAACGCCTATGCCAAGAAAAATTAAAACTTAAATGCACACAAAAACCTGTGCTCAAATGTTTATATTATTTAACTATTCACATTAGTTAAAAAATGAATAAATGAATAACCCAGTCCTAATATCTATCACCTTATGGACTGGATAAACAAAGTGTGGTATATCCATCCAATGGAATATTACTTAGTATATTGACTCACACTACAATCAGTGAACCTTGGAAGCATGCTAAGTGAAAGAAGCCAGTGAAAAAGGATCATGTGTTGTCTGAATCCACAGGTGAATCAGCAGAGATACAAACAAGATTAGTGATTGCCTAGGATTTGACAAATAAACGGAAATGGTTTAGGGGAAAAGGTTGACAAAATATTCTGAAATCCATTGTCTTTTAATAGTTGCACATTTCTGTGAGTACATGAAAGATTATTAAATTGTACATTTTAGATGGGTGAGCTCTGTGGTATATGAAATAGATGCTATTGACCTTCCTATTAAAAAGAAAATCATATGGCTAGAACCTAGTTAGTGGGTAATGTGTATGCTATGCAAGCATGAGGACCCGAATTTGAATCCCCAGCACCCAGGTGCAGTGACACACATCTGTAACCCCAATGATGTGGGGTCAAGGGGCAGAGACAAGAGGACCCCTGGCACTAGCCAACCAGTCTATCTAGAACAGTGAGCGCCAGGTTCGGGGAGAGATTCTGTTTCAAAAACTGTGTCAAGAGTGAATAAGAGGGTTGGGGATTTAGCTCAGTGGTAGAGCGCTTGCCTAGCAAGCGCAAAGCCCTGGGTTCGGTCCTCAGCTCAAAAAAACAAAACAAAACAAGAGTAAATAAGAAAGACAACACACACACACACACGTGTGTATGTAAATGTGTGTGTGCGTGTATGTGTGTGTGTAAAAACCATACACTACAATACCATACTTTCTGCTCATCACTGGAGATATAATTAAGACTAGCTCACTCTCTGCCTAGTACAGGTGTGCATGTATATATACACGTACATACATACTTAATTACAATTATTTATTAAAATCTCCATTATCAGAATTTTAGATTGTTTCCAAAATGTCATGATTCTAAATGACACTGACGTGCACTCCTAGGCTGCTGTCACCCTTCTCTCTCTCTCTTTCTTTAAAAGAGATTCCAAGTGTCAATGTTCAGACATGAATTTACTGATGTTTGCTCTAGTGCGGATCCCGAATGACCCCCAAAGCCCGTGTGTTGAAGCCTGGGGTGAGGAAGGCTGTAGACCCTTTCTGAGATCCAGCTGGAGGTAGCTCACCAGACGGGCTCCTGGCTCTCGCTCTTCCACCCTTTCACTTCCTGCCAGCGTGAGGTGAGAAGCTTTGCTTCCCCACGGGCTGCCTTTCTCTCTTCTGCCTCACCACAGACCCCACAGCACAGGATCAAGTACCAGCATGGGCTAAAACTTCCAAAACGATGACCCTAAATAAACCTTTCTTCTTTTTAAGTTGGTCCTCTTGGGTGTTTGTTCTAGCAATCGAAAGTTGACTCACAAAATACCTAAATGTCTTCCTATGTCTTTCTGTAAATTCACACTCCAAACACAACTTGTAAGATGTTATCATGTCCGTTGATGCTTCTGGGGGAAGTAGCTGGGAGTCCATTGCCCAGAATCTGTCACTGCAGTGTCCTGGTCAATAATTCAAGGAAAGGCCTCTAGACACATCACTTTGTCCAGCATTTCCAAAATGGAAAAAGCTTGAATTGTGAAGTGGAGGAATTCCCTCTCTTCCCACCCCATCGCCTGCCCCTGTACTTTTACCCCCACATGCTGCTTTAAGTGAAGATAATAAGGTCAAACATAAATACGTGGCCTTTGAAATGGAGACCAGAATGCATTGTTCTTGCAAAGACAGGTTGAAGGATCAGTGAGCATGCTCAGAGAGCATGTGTGAGATACCTCACACATCAGAGCAGCCACTTCACTGCCCCACTTCATTTCCTGAGGCAGTGTCCCTTCCTGACCCCTGAGCTTACCAATCTGTCTAGTCTGCATGGCTAGCTTGTCCAGGGATCCTCTGTCTCTGCATTGAGTTTACAGGTAGGCCACTATATACACTGGTTTCCAAACTCATGCTTGCGCACTTCATCCAGTGGAGCCTCTGGTCAACTTGTTTTATTTTCTTGTCTTTTTTAGACGGAGCCTCACTATGTAGCCCAGGCTGGACTCACACTTGCAGCAGTGAGAGAAACACACTCATAATAGATCTGAGCAGAACCCAATCTCACTCCCTCCCAGACTCTGGCCCCAGCCTGACGAAGTCCCTCTGGGCCTTGAGTTTGGGGCCATTTTCAACTGCAATCAATCAATTACTAATGAGTTCTCAAAGTATTCCCTGTGGTCAGGGAAACCAGCATTAAAGGGGGAGTCTGGCCCCTCCACCTCTGTGTGTGCTTCACCTAAACCAACTGCCCCATCCACCCCCAGTCTGTGTCAAGCATCCAAGACGGTCCCGCCCCTAATGTGGCCCTGTGGTACTCAGACCCATTCACTACTGTGGCATGGCACAGTATCTCCCAGTGTCTGCCAAATATCCACACACTTTTATGTGGGTCCTTTCGGAGCAGGAAAGCACCAGGCTTAGCTGCACTGACCTCCCCTGCCCCTCCCACTGAAGATGAAAGTTCTGGAGTCGGCTGTGAATACGACCTCTTGCTTTGTCACAGGTTCAAGTTCACTCAGGCTTCCCGCTGCTCTGCATGTTCCAACAGCTCACCTTTGCACTGTCATTTCGGCAATCTATAGAACTTCACCTTGTGGTGTAGCTAGAGTTTTCCTGCCTGGCCCACAGTCAGGACAAATCTCTCTCACCCGCCAGTCCCACAGCCGCTCAGACCCAACCAAGTAAACAGAGACTTATATTGGTTACAAACTGTATGGCCATACCAGGCTTCTTGCTAACTGTTCTTACAGCTTAAATTAATCCATTTCCATTAATCTATACCTTGCCACATGGCTCGTGGCTTACCGGCATCTTCACATGCTGCTTGTCCTGGTGGTGGCTGGCAGTGTCTCTCTGACTCAGCCTTCCACTTCCCAGCTTTATTCTCCTCCTTGTCCCACCTATACTTCCTGCCTGGCCACTGGCCAATCAGTGATTTATTTACTGACCAATCAGCAACACACTTGACATACAGACCATCCCACAGCATTGTGAGTCTAAATCAGCAGAGATTCTTTGATGCTGCTCCCCTTGAGAAGTGGGGTATAAGTCACCCCTTTTTGAACCCCATCAGGTTTTGACTGCATCAACCAGCAGACCATGTTTAGGCAAAATGACAGTATTTTTATGGGCTTTCTTGACATTGAATTCAGGACCCAACACTTTCAAGGGAGGAATTTGACTGGCTGTGGTATCATCCTCGTCTTCCCTAATGAACCTTCGCACTTTTTTTTTAATGTAGCGGTTCCCTTTTGTTCACACAGACTCCACTTTCTTAGTGACATCTCTCACTTTTCTCCTGTTTTCTTGGATGGATAAACCACCCTTATGTTTGAAAACCCCAACCTTGAGATAACTCTTGTAATTTTCAGTCATTTTGGTCCTTTTCCTCATGTGTGGCAATTTGCTAAACATCGGACAATGTAAGTCTAAGAAACCATCCAGATTCTGGCTAACTTAGCTAACCATTGAAACATTTGCCCAACCCTTGCCAGGCTTGGTGGTCCAAAATCCGAATCCCAATATTGGGGAGGTAGAGACCAGCAGATCCTTGGGGCAGCCTGGTCGGCCAGCCTGGCTTCCTGGGCAAGTGTCAGGCCAGTGGAGGGTCCATCTCAAAAACTAAGTGAAGGGTGCTGAAGGAATGACACCCAGGTTGTCCTAGGGCCCCACACACATGCTCTGTGCCCATTTCTGAAATACCGCTCCACACATGTGCAATTTGTGTGGTATTTGGTACGAGATTGTACAGACTTTCATATTCTTTTCTTTTGTAGTTTTCTCCCTTCTAGAGCACTGTCCCTTGAAGTTCCAACTTCCTTTACCCACAAATTCTGACCTCAGTTTTCCCATGCCAGCAGGATCACTATAAACCCAGTGTCTCAACTAGGGTTACTATTACTATGATGAAACACCATGACCAAAAGCAACTTCGGGAGCAGTTGCTGGTCACTCATAATTCCACAGTAACACTTCATCATCAAAAGCAATGAGGGTAGGAATCCATGCAGGGCAGGAACCTGGAGGCAGGAGCTGATGTAGAAGCCACAGAGGGGTGATTGCTTACTAGCTTTCCCCCCATGGCTTGTCCAGCCTGCTTTCTTGTTGAACCCAGTACCAGCAGCCCAGGGGTGGCATCACCCATAATGGACTGGACCCTCCCCCATCAGTCACTAACTAAGAAAATGCATCACAGCTGCATCTTTTGGGGGCATTTTCTGGATTGAGGCTCCCTCCTCTCTGATGACTCCAGCTTGTGTGAAGTTGACATAAAACTAACCAGTTCACTCAGGTTCCCAATCTTTCCTCCACTTCTTTTCCCTTTGCTGTGCCCCAACAAATGCCCAGACAGGAGAAAGCGGAGGTGAAGCTGGGGCTAAGGTGAATGACATTTTATTCCTCTATGGTTTGACCCCTTGAGTCCTGGTTACCTTCACTGGGCCTCCTGGGTATTCAGAAAGGTCACTTTTTCTTTTCTTTCTCATTGGATGTATTTATTTTACAACTTTCTTCAGAAGAAGAAAAGAGTTAGTCTATCCAAGCTGCTTCCAACAGAAATATGAGCTCTATATATTACTTTCTGAAAGCCTCAAAACACACTTAAGCTACATGGGGAAAAAAAAATCCTTGTATAATTGTATGTATGTGTGTCTGCAGGTACCCACAGAGGCCAGAAGGGGGCGTCAGATCCTTGGAGCTGGAGTCACAGGCATTTATGAGCCTATCAGCATAGGTGCTGAGATCTGAATTCCATTTTATGTGTGGGAAACTGAGGCACAAGGTGTTCAGATCATTTTACCTCTTCTCTGATCCTCGCCAACAACAGAGAACCAGCATGCATTTCTGAAGTTGGAAACTGTTGAATAATTCATAAGACAGGAGGGCTCTCAGCTCAACTCAACCTTGGCTCAATTGTCTCCATGGCCCTACCGAGATGAAGAAAAATATTTTCCTTGTGCAGTAAGTGCGGTTCAGAGAGAGGATTCATTTGGTAAGATGCCGTTTAAACACATACATTTCTCCGCCTGGCACCGCACTTAGAGCGCAAGGTGATGTCTAATAGAGAGGAGAGATGCTTTACTCTCTCCTCACACTGACTTTCTAAATCTAAAATACACACAGCGCTTGCCTGTAACATATTCCGGAAGATTGGTGGATGCAGCCACATGCACACTTCTTTTTAAGTACCTGTCCTTTACAGAGGCATCTGTTATGGACTGTAATGACGTGAGTCAGAACAAACGCATTGATATTCATGTAGATATAATCTTCACTTCCACAGGTGTCTCTGCACAATGTACAATTGCCTAATGAACCCTTAGAATAAAACGCTGCCAATGAGGACCGAGTTTGCTTCCCCTATAAAGAAAATGAACCCCATCAGGCTGGCAAACAGGAGCGGCAGCATCCTCAATATTTTTTAATGTGATGGCTTTCTTACTGCAGTTTCTGCAGGGATTAATATATAGGAAAATGATGTTTCTCTTTTGTGATTACATTACCATATGGAGTAATTTTTCGTGACAGGGAGGTCATTCCTCGGGATGAGTTCTTCAACGGTGAAATGGAAGCTTGGTTCCTTGACAGCCAAGGACAGATTGACTTATTAAAATCATTTTACATTACAGATTTTTTTTATTAGTCCATTCGCATTTGCTCTCTGGAAAGATCAAAAGCACGGGCGCGTCTGGAGAGCCCATCAGGAGATAGGAAGGGTAAAATTAGACAGAATGGTCATTATCACAAATGTGGAAATCATCTGGAAGGCTGGATTCTAGAGGGCGACTATGAGGAGTCTCCTGAGCACAGAATTTAGAGAGCAGACTGGATGGGAGGGGTAAGCATCACTATGAGGGAATCAGCCTCATTTGATAAATAGCCAAAGGTCTAGGGAAATCACCCAGGCATCTCAACTCAAGGCAAGCTTTGATGCACTGAATGAAATCAGTTGTCCTGGACCACAAAAAAATCAGAGGGGAGACCTCTTAGCACCATAGCTTGTTTCCAAAGCACTCTGATTTACTTTTTCTCAAAATTCCTGTTAAGGGCTGGGTTTGATATGCATATGCTGATGCTCACGTGCTTCATTCATTCACTCATTCATTCATTCATCCATCCATCCATTCAACAAGGCTGATTCTGTCCATATGCTAGGACCAGCAAAGCATCAAAAGTATGATTTGTGTTCTCAGGTAGTCTGGTAGGAGAGATGGACATCTGATACTGAGATAAATCCTGTGGAAGGGAAGGCAGGATTCCTTACACCTCTAATACTTAATAAGGATCTACTGTATTCCAAGCTCCGTATTCAGCACTGGGGTAAGAGAGGCCGTTGGAGTTGCTGGAGTCTTAGCAGGACAGACATAAGGTAAACAAAGTCAGCACAGTGAGAAATTCACTCACGGTCCCGATCTACATACATAGCTCTGATTCCAGAGGGAAGACTGGACCCTGGATGCATCATCCCCGAGCCAATGCGATCTCAAAGCTCCATTATGACTCAGAGATGCTCTGAGCACAGATGCTCATCATCTGCTGGTGTGGGTGTTGACACAGCAATGATGTGTTCTGATTGACACACCGAATGATCAGAAGTCACCCAGTACCTCTTCGTACTTTCAACAAATGGTAGGAAGTGACCAACATGATCAAAAAACACACGGGGTGCTGGAGGGATGCCTCAATTGGTAAAGTGTCTGCTGTGCAAACAGGAAGGCCTGAGTTCCCCATCAAGCATGTAAAAGAAAAACAAAAAACAGAAAACAAAACAAACAGACAAACAAAACACAAGTGTGCTTGTGCATGCCTACAATCCCAGGACCAGGAAGACAGCCAGTCTGGCCTAGTCTGTGAGTGCCAGGTTTGGGGAGAGATCCTATCTTAGAGATGTGATGTGTGGTGATATATTGTACCCTAACAAAATTTCCCTGAAGATCAAAGAGACAAAGGAAAAAGCCACTGTCACCTCTTAACTTTTTTTTTCTCCTGATGCCTTATATACCTTTCTCCACCCAGCCATCACTTCCTGTCTCAACCTTCCTAATGCTGGGATTAAAGGTGTGTGCCACCACTGCCTGGCTCTGTTTCTCTCCTAGACTGAGTCAATCTCATGTAGTCCAGGTGGCTTTGAACTCACAGAGATCCAGATGGATCTCTGCCTCCCAAGAGCTAGGATTAAAGGTGTGTGCCGCCACTGCCTGGCATCTGTGTTTAATCTAGTGGCTTGTTCTGTCCTCTGATCTTTGGGCAGATTTATTAGGGTACACAATATATCACCACAGTGATGGACCAGGAAGACGGTTCAATGAGTTAAGATGCTTGCTGCCAAATTTGATGACCAGAGTTCGATCCCTGGGACCCACATTGTGGAATGAGAGTACTACCTCCATCAAGGTGTCCTCTGACCTACACACACACACACACACACACACACACACACACACACACACACACGATGGAGGCAGAATTGGGCAGCTAACTCAGCCACTGTCCTGAAGCAGGCTCTCATCTGCCCCATGTTGCAGTTCCCTCTTGCAAAATTCTAAGGACTGAGTGTCTGCCTTTCTCATCCCTGTAAGGCCCAAAGTTAGCACTGTGCCTGGAACACAGAAGGTGGCCAATAAATATACACTAATTGTTGACAGAAATGTAAATTAGTGTAGCCATTGTGAGAATCAGTTTGGAGATTCCTCTAAAAGACAAAATATAGAACTACCAGGATTGGGGAACATAACTCAGGTGTCAATGAGTTTGTTGAGCATGCAAGAAGCCCTGGGACCAATCCCTAGCACCTCCCAACCTAGCATGGTTACACAAGCCTGTAAACCTACTGAGTGGGGGGATGAGTCAGGAGGATTAAAAGCCCATGCCCCAGTGGATGGCCTCACATGCGCATGCGCGTGTGTGCACACACACACACACACACACACACACACACACTCACATATTCATCACTGGTTGGATTCAGAGGGCTATGGAAGAAAAGGACATGAGAACATAAAGTTGGGAGCTGGGTGTGGGAGTATAGACTAGAGAAAGCTGAAAATGGAAAATAAGAGGTAGATATGATCATATTTCATTGTATGAAATTGTCAGACGAGATCTTTAAGTAGCTCAATGTCATCCTTACTTACACATCAAGTTACAGACCAGCCTACAATACAATTTAAAACAATGAACTACCTGTGACCCAGCAATCCCACTTCTGGCTATGCATCCAAACGAAATGAAACCAGTATATTGAAGAATCCCCATGTTCCTCCAGCACTGTTCACAATAGCTAAGATTTGGAACCAGCCTGAGTATACATCCGTGGATGCACAGATGAGGAAAAGGCTGTGTATGAACACAATAGAATACCACTCAACCCTCAAAGGAAGAAAACCCTGCCATTTGCAACGGTGAGGACCAGCCTGGAAGACACTGCCCTAAATGAAGTAGGCCAGGCATGTACCTCATGACCTCACTTACACATGGAATCAAATTCATGGAAATCAAGAGCAGAAGAGACCGTCACAGTGCAAGAGATTCTAATTAGAAGAGAGGAGTCTTTGAGGTAGATGGCACAGTATGATGTCTACAGTGAACACTTAACAAAAATGCGTTTATCTCAAAACTGCTTTTTAGTGGTTCATCCTCGGGTGGATTTAATATCTTCACACCACCAAAAACATAATTATGGGAGGTGATATTTTAATTAGCTTAATTTAGTTATTCTATAATGCATGTGCCACAAAACATCACATTGCACCCCAGAAACAGATACAAATATCAGTTGCCAATGAAGGCTAAAATATAAATAGATAAGTATGTGTGTGATGGATGACTGGATGGGGCTGTTGGGGTAGGAAAGGCTCTGACTACAACTGACACATGCTTTAGTGGAAAATGACAACAGTGAGAACAAGGGGGTGTGGGAAAGTCAACATCTGGTCTGGGATGGCTCCACTTAGAAGCCTGCTTACAAAGGTCGATCCTGGCCAGTGGGTTTATGTCCTGGGTTGCAAACTACCAAACTCTCTTTAGAGGCCAGAAGTCTGCAGAACAAGATGGCTTTGCTCCCTCTGGGACCATTCCTTGCCATGTCCAGCCTCTGGAGATTGCAGACATCCCTCTGGTAGCTGTCCCTCTCCAGTCTCTGTCTCCCTGGTCCCCCTGTCTTCTCCTCTGTCTGCTGAACCTTCTGAGCGTCTCTAGAAAGGCACTCATCTCTAGATCAAGAGTCAGTCCAGATAATCCAGGATGCCATCTTCATCTCAGATCCTTCATTACAGCAACAAAGACCCCTTTTCCAAATACAATCACAGTCCCAGGCTCTGTGATACAGATTAAACTTTAAGAGGTGGGCTCAAGAGGCTGGTGAGATAGCTCAGCAGTTAAGAGCACTCCATGGTCTTGCAGAAGACCTGGGTTCAGTTTACTATCCCCACACTGGGCAGCTCACAACTGCCTGTAACTCCAGTTCCCATAGGGAACGAGGGGTCCAACACCTACAGTTTCCTTGGACGCCTGCTCTCACATGCTTCTGTGTACACACAGACATATAATTAATAAGAAACCCTTTTAAAAAGACAGAAAAGCCTGAGTTAACCCATGGCAAGAGGGATCTATGATCCTGAATTATAAACAGTTCCCACACTGATATATATGACTTTCTGTGCCCAGACTGTTCGTTTAAGCAATGTGGTTTATTTTAAACAACTGCCTTTCTCCTAGATCTGCATGGAGTAATAATAATAAGCAGGAGCTGCCTACAGAACCAGACCCCTGAATCTCTATATCAGCTCATTTTCTATTGCTTTGATAAAACAGCATGACCAAAATAACTCATAAAGGAAAGCATTTCATCAAGCTTGTGGTTTCAGAGGGTTTGAGTCTATGGTGGCAGAGCAAAGGCACACTTCTCAAGCCACAAGTAGGAAGCGCAGAGCACGCTGGGAATGGCATGAGTGCTTTAAAACCTCAAACCCTGACCCCTTGGACACACTTTCTCCAGCAAGGCCACACCTCCCAACACCTGCCCCAACGGCCACCAACTAAGGGACAAGTATTCAAATGCCTGAGAATTGTGGGAGACATGTCCTTAGAACCACCACAGTCTCTGAATGAGTGTCCCAGTAGACACATCTCACACAGGTACTCACAGTTCAGTGCTAGAGTAATTGGGTACAGCCTGTGAGACATCCCCCACTCAGGGAAGGGTTCTGACCCCAGCCTTTGCCCCCTACATCTTGTCCTCTTTGATTTTATACTTGATGCTCTTCCTGGAATGAGTCCTATACATCAGACCAACTCCTGGCCCATAGTGGACAATACAAACGACGTTAAATGAATATTCTTGGACCCACATTCTAAACGCTGGCTCAGCACTGGAGACAGACAGTGGGTGGGTGTATTCAGTCACACTCCTAGTTTGGGGCTAGGGCTGTGTGTTAGCCACTTTTCTCAGTCTGTACAAACTACCTGGCAAGAAGCAGCTCACAGAAGGTGGGGTTTGTTTGCACTCACAGTCTGAGTGTGCGGTCTGTGATGGAGGAGGGGACACGCTGACAGGTAGCTCTATGGTGGCAGGAGTGTGCAGCCAGCACTCCCCACCCTCCTGTGTCTTGCTGGAACAGGAAGCAGAGAGCAGACAAGGAGCGAAGCCAGGCTATAAAACCTCAAGACCCGCCCCCAATGCTCCACTTTCTCCAACAAGACTTCACTTCCTAAAGGTTTCCACAACCTTCCAAAACAGTGCCATTAGCTACGAACTGAGTGTTCAAACACATAGACTTATGAGGAAGAGTTCACATTCAAACCTCAACAGGCTGTAACACTGCTAGAGTTCTCCAAGAATGTACAAAGCCCTGGGTTCTGTCTCTAGCACCACAAAAGTTTGGGGGGGGGTGACTAGTTTGAAAATGATCACTGGAGCCTAGAGAAGGAAAGTGACTTTTCTACAGATACACAGTGAGCCAGTAAAAGAGCTGAGAGCATTATCATCTGCTAAGCCCACGATATATCCCACTTGGAGGCTATGAAATAAGATGGTTAAGTCTTGTGTCTGCAAGACATTCTATCAGAGTCAAAGGTCTGAGGTCTGCACTCACTAGCTGGTTAGTGGAAAGATCCCAGTCCCAGCAGGGTGTTGAGAACATCTGACCATTGTAGAAGGCATGAGGTCCTTTTGCCCATAGATAAACACTAGGGAAACCAGGAGTGTTAAACACTCAGGGTTGTCTCTTCAACCTGTATGACCCATTTTCTGCCCAGAAGTCTGGGAATGGATGTGGTTATAGCCTAGTGATCTGTGCTATCTGTAGGGCCAAGCCACACACCTGACTCTCCCAGACTCTTATGTTTATCCCAGACTCTTCCTCCCTACACTTTTTTTTGTGGTTTCTTTTTTTTTTTTTCTTCTTTTTTTCGGTTTTTTGAGACAGGGATTCTCTGTGTAGCTTTGCGCCTTTCCTGGAACTCACTGGGTAGTCCATCTTTTTTTTTTTAAGGGATTTTTTTTAATTTTTATTTTGCAATACAATTCAGTTCTACATATCAGCCACGGTTTCCGCTGTTCTCCCCCCTTCCGGCTCCCCTCCCCCTCCCCCCAGCCCATCCCCCATTCCCAGGGACAAATAGCCAAGTGAATGGAAACACATGAACTATGAACCAATGGCTGAGGGGGCACCAACTGGATCAGGCCCTCTGAATGGGTGAGACAGTTGATTGGCTTGATCTGTTTGGGAGGCATCCAGGCAGTGGGACCGGGTCCTGTGCTCCCTACACTTTTATCTAGAGCATTGTTTCTCAGTCAGTAGAAGCCGTCCTTTGAGGAGATGTCACATGTACTTTACAAATGGAGCAGAGGTGGCTGATAGCTGGTGACCACTGCACATCTGTGTTTGACTGAGACCACACCAGATCCTCCCCCTCAGCCCTTAAGATAACACATGTAGTCGACCTACAGAACCCATCTTTATGGAAGAGGTTACATGTACTTTGCAAAGAGTTTCGATGTTGTCATGCCTTAAGTTTTATTGTGCACACGGGATTGAGATAAACACCCATGGGAAACTTCTTTCCAAATTTGTGGTGTACTTAAAGATGCCTAAAATAAACCGCCTGGGGTCAGATCCTAGAAATCTGAACCAACACTGGCTACTGAGCCATGTTTAACCAGATTTCCTTCTTGTCTCATACAGATCATCACTCTGCTGACTGTGGCGTTGGCAGAGTCCCCTACAGGTTATAGTGACATGTGCACTGGGTGCCTTTTCAGAGCAGGACCCTGACTTCTGGCCTCTGGCAGACAGCTGATCTCCTTCTAACCCCACAGGGGCTTTGGGGGATGACCTCATCTCTTATTATTTTCAAGATAGGGTGCTACGGATTAGTAATTTGTGGGAGAACTCTCCATTAGTGGCTATCTGCCTTTTTCTTCTTTTGATTACTGGAATATTCTTTATACTGGCCTTGAACTCCTAAGCTCAAGCAATCTTCCTGCTCAGCCTCCTGAGTAGCTGGGACTGTAGGTGTTTGCCACCATGCCCAGCTTACTAGAATGTTCTGTTTCCCCTTCATCCATGTTTTGTCAGCTCTGGAGTAGCATAAGATAAGTGTCTCTGATGCCATTGCTTTGGAAGTCAAGCTTTGTGAAACTCTTCCCAGATAAGACAAAATAAAAACTCACAGGATACCCAGTGGACTTGGGTCCTTCAATGGAAGAACTGGGTGTGAAAACTGAGGCACATTACAAGTGACAGACAGGGGCATCCTCGAGCCCATGTTGAAATGGCTCTGAAATGTGGCTACTGTATTAGCAGCTCCAGGTATGAATCCCACTTTCCCACCCTTCAAGCTGTAACTTTAGACCCTGTGTGTAGACTGGTTCCAATTACATTCTCAGCCCTGTGACATGTGGAAACTTACATGATACAGCTGAGAAAGAAGAGCTGACTTCACAATGACATGAAGTTCTAGTATTCATATTCTTATATTCAGTCCTATTCATCCCCCTCCTCTCTCCTCATATTCTCTAGGCTTGCCTCAAACTCATTATGGAGCCAAGGATGACCTTGAGTGAACTGTTGATTCTGCTGCTTCACCTCCCAAATGCTGGGAATACAGATGTGCACCATCATACACACCTGGTTATTCGGCACTGGAGCTAGAACCCAGGGTTTCATGCATGACTAGCAAGCACTCTATCAACTGACCTATATCCCTGTTCTCTATTCTCTTTAACAATTAGGTTGTTATATCTCTGTAAGGACACAAGAGCAAGCCCAAGCTAGCCTGGTAGAGACAGTAGAGATGTACAGGAGACCTGAGTTGTTCTCTAGCCTGACTGATCCGTAGCAGATACCAATAGCCGACATTTGGACATGGGAGGAGTCAATGCAGAGCAGAAAAACCTCCCTGCTGAGCCCATCTGAGTCACCCCCCCGAAGGGAGCTGAGCTGTAAAGGCACAGTGGTTTACGATGACAGATAACTGATACACAAAATATGTCACTCTTCCCTGTTAATAGGATCTAAGATGAGATTCGAATCAGTTGCTGCCATTTCCAGTTGTCATCGCCATCTGAATGAGAAATTCTTTATTCCTGAACGTCTTTTTCCGTGATTGAGTATTTTGATTGGCTTAGACAGAATCGACAACCCCGGGAGAGCTGGGATGACATATTGTAGGTAAAGATGAGAAGCAGCAGGTGTGGAGGCGATGTCTACAACCCTAGTGTGAGCGCCAGTGAGAGTGAGGCAAAGCCCTGTGCCTTCTGTCCCTCCAGGGAAGCTGGGTAAGGGCTGGGGACTGGAGGCTGGGGAGGGGGCTCGGTTTGTAAAGTGCTTGCTTCTCAAGCATGAGGCCCCGAGTTCAGATTCCCAGAATTCACATAAGACAGGCGGGGAGGTACAAGCTGTCACCAGAGCACTGGCAAGACAGACACAGGTGTGTCCCTGAAATTCACTGCCCAGCCCCTGCCACCAACCTATCAACAAGCTCCAGATGCAGTGAGAGACCCTATCTCAAAATAAATAAATAAATAGGTGGAGGGTGATGAAGGAAAACACCTGACATGTGTTTTCCTCCACGTGCAATTCATGCATACACACACACACACACACACACACACACACACACACACACACACACCAAGAGTTTCCAAGGAGAATCACCTTAAAAGGTCATACCATCCATGCCCTTGCCTTTGAGTAGCCCCATACCTGCTCCATCACAGACAGACCCCAGCAGATTCTTCTACACATTCAGAGTCCCCTGCCTTGTGATTCTTGAGTTAAGGCCCAGGAGTCGGACCCAGAGGGTTGACACTCTGTGAGCCCAGCAATACGGTCCCAGGCCTGGGACTCAGCTCTGTATCAACAGCATGTGCTTCCAGAGCTGTCATGGGACCCATGAGGTGGGGACAGTCTCAGCACAGTGCCTCTCTCCAGCCATCCTGAGCCATGGCAGTTTCTACCCACCCTGTCAGTGCCCCTCGCTACGATTTAAAGCCTCCATCATTCGCTGACAGCCTTCGCTTTCTGCCATCGCAAAGAGATCAGAAGCAGATGGCATTCGGAATATTCCTTCTGCTTAGAACTAAAAATACAATTATTTGGCCTTTCAGCCTTTTTTTCTCTCTCTAGATGAAGTATTCTAGGAGTCTGGGGTGAGAGAGGAGCGTACAGGAGCACGAATTCACTCAGTACACTAGAAAAGAATCCGAGTGTCTACCAGGTACGCTTCCATCAGGACGGTGTGTCTTTACCCACGGAGCGATCTCGCAGCCTCCTGCTGTGTATCTTCAGGGAAGCCACCTAACCTCTCTCAACCATGCTTTCTGCTTCTGTACAAGCTAGCTGCTTTCCTCATAGGATCCTTAGAAGAAGTAATGGTGATTTGCTACTATTGGTCTCCATATTTGAATCCAAAAGACAGTCCAGAATTCCAGAATCACATGGCGCCCATTGGAAGGCAACCATCTGGTGGTGTTATAGCTTCAGGCTTGTATTCCAGGCTCCCTTTCTCCTCCAGGTGAAAGACTACACCCGTGGAACTAGGCCACTCATGGAGGTCAAATAACAACCTTTGGTGAGGCCCTGATTTTCCACCTTGTTTGAGACAGGGTCTCTTTGCTGTTCTTCTTCGGCCAACTGGCCCAAAGCATCTGGGATTCTCCACCTCCCATCCCCACCCAAGGGGCACTGGGATTGCAGATGCTTACTCTGTGCTGCCTTCAGCCTTCAGGTGGGTCTAGGGATCTAAACCCAGGTCCTCACGTCTGCACAGCAAGTACTTTTACCCATTGATCCTTCTTCTCAGACCTCTCTCTCTTCTAAGGATATCATTTCTGTTAGAATGTATGGCCTCGTCTTAAATAATTGCATCTGCCATGGTCCTCTTTTTCAAATAAATTTGCATCCTGAGGTCCTTGGGATTTGAGCTTTGGCATATGGATTTTCCAGGAGTACATGTCAAGCCACATCCTCCATCTAGAACAGTAATTATTATCCTATGGGTCGGGACCCCTTTGGGGGTCAAATATCAGATATTCTGCAGATCAGATATTTACATTACGATTCATAACAGTAACAAAATTACAGTTATGAAATAGCAATGAAAAATAATTTTATGGTTGGGGATCCCCACAACATGAGGAACTGTATTATAGGGTCGCAGCATTAGGAAAGTTGTGAACCGCTGCCCTAGGACATAACTCCGTGAGGACAGGAACACTGTTTGGGTTTGTGGCTGTGTTTCCTTTACTAAAAGATCCCTTAGTATGTAGCAAATGACAAAATAATGTATTTTCTCCATAAATAACTGAAATAAATTGGTGAAGGAGAATGTGTAGGGGTGAAAGCCAAGCATCCTGTGGTAGATCTGCGAGGTGCCTATTAGAAGTCCACACAATGGACAGGGCAATGGCTCAGGTGGTAAAGTGATTGCCATGAAAGAGTGAGGACCTGAGTTTGAATCTCCAGTGCTCACACAAAACATCAGGTGTGGTGCTATGCTCCTGTACCCTAGTGCTGGGGGAGTGGAGACTGGAGGACCAATGGAGCTCACTAGCCTGCTAGTCTTGCTGAATTGCTGGGCTCAGTGAGAGACTCTCTCTCAAACAATAAATAGATATGGCAGAGAGTGATAGATGGCCTGAGGTTGACATCCACTGGCCTCCATCTACACATGTGCTCATACAAACACATACAACATATACCATACACATACACACACACACACACACACACACACACACAGAGAGAGAGAGAGAGAGAGAGAGAGAGAGAGAGAGAGAGAGAGAGAGAGAGAGAGATCTCATGTAGGCAATTTAGCAGGGAGGTCCTGGCTACAGAGGTAGATTTGTGGAGCATCAGCAAGCACGTGGCATTTGAACCCGGGACTGGAGGGAGTCAACTAGGGAGGGAGAAACAAACAGTGGCCTAGAATTTACCAAGTAAGAAAAGAGGTCATATCAAGGACAAGACAGTCATCTGTGTCGCTGCCACCAAGGAGTCAAGCAAACGGATTGGACAAAATGAGCA
Source organism: Peromyscus eremicus (assembly GCF_949786415.1). NCBI lineage: Eukaryota > Metazoa > Chordata > Mammalia > Rodentia > Cricetidae > Peromyscus > Peromyscus eremicus. The sequence goes on from NC_081417.1 coordinate 154,353,402, forward strand.
TCCCTGGTAGCCTTGCTGTAATGGGGCTGGCAGGCAGGATTCTAAATGGACACGTGTGTCCTTCCCTTTGGCTGTGAGACCATTGAGACAATGCACCCCAGTGGATGACATTTCCACAGAAATCTCATGCTGGGAGAAGGAAAAAGCCTTGAGGCTGATACCAGCCAGAGTGGGAATTTGTCTCCAGAAAAGAGATTTACAGCTTGTCAGACCACCTCAGAGAGACTGGAGGCAGAACCACACATTGATGGGGGCTACTTAGCTATGCATACCTCTTGCTCTCCAAACCTAAACCTCATATGGGTCCCCTAAGATGGACAGGGGGAGGGAGATTACTGGGTAGGCTTTGATCTTCTTCCCAGTGTGGCCACATTGAATAAATCTTTTTTTCTGCTTTTCATTATTATTTGCTTGTAGAATTGGCCAATTGAGAATGAGTGGCTGAGCCTGGCTTGACAGGTCTGCCAGGTACCAAGCTCTAACCCAAACAAGTCTGGTGACATTACCAGGAGGGACAAGACCCAAGTATAAGGAAGGGGCCAAAGAGAGACTGGATGGTGAGGAAGCAGAGGCAAGTGGCACAACAAGCTTGGGGTGGGGGTTCCCCAAAGACGGGGAAAGTTACGTTGACAGATGGGGACAGGGCTAGAATTTGGGCAACAAAGACCGAAAAGGAAGAGTTACTGGGTCCTTCTGGCTTCTGAACTATGTATGTATTGGTGACCCATGGTGCATGTTCCAAAGACCCGAGTCTTTCCAGGGCTTCTCATAATCCATAAAGCCTGCCCACACCACACCACACCACCCCCGGTCAGGAAAGCCAGGGGTCACTTACTGCAAATGCTTGGGAATGAATCATCTCTCCTGGTGGTCCTGTTTCTTTCCTAGTAACCTGGAAGTTATCCTAAGAACTGAGCGGCCAGCCCTGGGCTCCCTGAAGGATGACAGCTTTAGCAGCCCCTGCTGAATTGCCTTCAGGATGCAAACTTTCCAGGGGCAGGAGCCACCACTTAGCTGCTTAAACCCGGCCTCTCAGACTAACCATTTTCTCTGCAAGAAATCACAGCAAGAAATGACCACCTTGGGGATAATAGAGCTGGGGGGCCAAGGAAGAGGCTTCAAGACACCTACAGTCTGGGGAGAGGAGAGGAGAGGAGAGGAGAGGAGAGGAGAGGAGAGGAGAGGAGAGGAGAGGAGAACAGAGCAGAGCAGAGCAGAGCAGAGCAGAGCAGAGCAGAGGAGAGCAAACTCCCTGCCTGGCCTCCCGGTTTCCATGGTTTCCATCCAGGCCTTTGGGAATCTATGATGTGCAGAGCCCCAAGGGTGGGCAGGCTCCACTCTCCTCTCCCACTCCTCTGAAACCTCGCAAGCCAAGTGCTTCAGTGCAATGCCACAAGCCCATCTGTGTAAAGCTCCGTGGGAGAAAAGCAGCTGCCACCTTGGCAGGTGTGGAGAGCACCACATCTGGGCTTAGCACGTCTATACCTACCTGGCAGAGCCTCCCCTCTGTTCTTAAAATAAAAAATGGTCCTGAGATCTGAACTCACATCTCAGTACCTGGCCAGCTGGGGAGGAAGCTCTCATAGGCGCCATTCCTACATTTGGAATGGATTTAACCTCTCAGGGATCTACCAAACAGCCAGTCGGGAAGTAAGTCACAATTGTGGATCAGTTCTCCGGGTAGGGAGAGGGAGGTTTGGAAGTGAACTTGACTGTGAAACTGTGGTACTCCCGGGCCCTGCATTTGCCTTCAGGCCACACCATCTCCATGGCTGCACTGCTTGATGCTAGCCAGTAGAGTGGTTCCCAAAGGTGGTTCCCTTCATCATCCCAAGGAATCACTGGGTGCAGGAGGCGCTCTTCAGTATAGTCTTTCCGGTTCTGAAGGACTGCTGGGAGCCTGGTCCTGGGAGCACAGCAGGTGCTGTTTTCGTCAGATCAGCCATGCCTACTTGCGAGAGTCCATCACAGTTAGGCTTATTGATGATTGGCACTCCCTCACAGAAGGGGTGGGTGGGAAGTGTCGCTTGACCCTCACCTGCGTTTCCAGCCATTCCTACCATCCATTTATACTCACTTCTGCCCTAAAAAGGCACATGGCCTCGGGGCGGGGAGGGGCCTGGTGGAGGGACTAGGGTATAGAGGCTAGGAAAGACCAACAGGAGGGCTCCATCTGTGCAGTCAGGAGAGAGTTTTCATCCACACTAGCCACAGTCCTTCCACTGAGGCAGCTTTACAGTCATTCACCTTCCTGACCATAACCCCTCACCCATGCATAAGGAATCCCAATAAACTCGCTGATTCCCAGGATGAACATTAGTCCAGCAACACTTTGATTTGTTCTTGGGAATCTTCTGAGGCAGGGTAGATGTGGCTTACATCTCCCTGGGAGAAAATTCTAACCCAGACTCATTCCCTGCAGGATGACAAGAGCAGTTACCTAGTCATTAAGCCACAGCAAGATATCCAACTACATACAGTGGAACAGGGTGGTTTAAAATAAACTCTAAAAGCAAAGCATGGTGGTACATGTCAGCAGTCCTGAGACTGAAGCCCAAAGATCTCTCTTGAGCCCAGGAGTAGGACACTAGACTGGATAACATAGAGAGAGCCTGTCCTTTTAAAATTAAAAGGGAAGGAGAGAAAGAAGGGGGTGGGGCATAAATTCCAGATCAGTGCTGACCACTAAAACTATAATGAAGGTACATCTGTGACTTTATATTTTCTTGTATTTCTTAAAGTGTAGGAAGGTGCAATTAACTTTAATAGCCATTATTGATGCAATAGACCTAAAACTAATCATGCTAGCACATTACTAATGTAAAACAGCATTAGTGCCATACTTTTGTATTTAGTTTTTCCTTCTAATTCTTTAAAGCCCAGCATGTGAGTTTTAAACCCATAGCACATCAGATGAGCCACACATACCAAGTGTCAGATAGCCATGTGTGGAGATAGGCTGCTGTTGGGGACATCTGAGGTTGGCAGCGGCCCATGCTGGCGGCCGAGTCTGGCTACATCGCTTGTCTGTGTTGCTCTGAAGAGACCACACAGCTTCTGTGCCCTGGTTTCCTCCTCAGTGGTCCATACACTTAGGCCAGGACATTGAGCTTGCTCTCCCACTCTGGTCAGTCCTGCAGTACTCTCACAGAAAGGGTGTGAGAAGCCACTGCTGATGCCCAAGGGCATAAAAGACATAGAACCAGGCCAGAGAAGGTCCAGGCAAGGAGCTGTGAGACCAAGGCCAACCCCAGCTCATCACATCCCTGCCTCCTTTTTTTTATTCCTGTTGCCTTTCCTCCCTGATCTCCAAGCAGCCTTCTACTCCAAAAGCAACCCCGGTACCTGCCATAAGGGAAGGAGGAGGGTTCCTGAGGCAGGAAAAGGTGTGAGACAGGAACTGAAGGGGAAAGGGGACCAGGACAGGAAGAGCAGAGGGGAGTGTAGAGAAGTGGGGTGCAGGAAAAGCTGGCTCTGCCTCAGGGGTCCAAGCACAGCTGCACCACAGGGTCTCATTGCTGTCAGCAAGGACGGGACAGATGCAGCTGTTCGGCTCAATCTGGGGCGTTCTTTCCACTGTCCTCTATCTCCCCCTACTGGACTCCACGTCCAATAACCACGTTAATCAGAAAAGACACAGCCTTGCAGGAGGAGTCTGGTCAAAAAGCAGGCTGGAATGAGGAACCTGCTTAGAGCTACATTGAAGCCCTAGTCAATGCAGGGTGGACACAAAGCATTGAAAAGACACGAAAATAATGTAATTCCAGCCGTAGAGATCCAACTTAGGAGATGCTGTACTTTGGCCTGTGGGTGGGATAATAGAGATCTAACAACTGTTCCAGAGGTTGCACAGTGCATCCCATGTCCCTAATCCTCCAATGTGCCACTGTTTACCAGCATTATGCTGAGCGTGGTCCCAGAGGGAATATACCTTCACTGGCTTCAGGGACCTTAGCCACAGCAATGCCCAGTTGCATCTTCATGTCGCAAGGTGGCACCCCTGAGGGCTCAGCATGTCAGTCCTTCTGCCGGAAAACCATTAAGCTACCCACTACAGTGAAAACCACCACCCACCTCCATCTGGAGAGCACCAAATGTCTTGGGAGCATAGAGACTCACGCTTCCATTCTGTCTAGCCGCAATCAGCCCTGGAAGGTTCATGCCCCACGGTGTCCAGGGGTGGCTTTGTGACTCCCTGAGGCCAGAACCACTATCTCTTCTCCAAGATCCCCCTACCTGTGGGTCCCTCTGCTCAGCCCCTCACAGTCTTCAGGTACTTCACTTACCACAGGGTGGTGGCCACTTAACTCATTGAGTTTAGTCAAATAATTTAAATCAACAGCGTATTGACTGTGCATAATCCACCAAACACCATAGCTTAGCCCAGCACACCTTCAACATGCTCAGAACTCTGTAGACCCTACAGGTAAGCAAGACCATGATACACAAAATACGTGCATGCTCATGAGAGTGCACATGTATGCAGGTGTTCATGCACATGTGTACACAGGAATATAGGGGTCAGAGGTCAACTTTGGATGTTGTTCTTAAGGTATCATTCTATCTTGTTTTGGGTTTCTCATTAAGATTTATTTTTATTATTTGTGTGTGTATGAATATACCACGTGTGTGAGGGTGTCAGATCCCCTGGAACTTGGGGTGCAGGTAGTTGTAAGCTGCCATGTGAGTGCTGGAATTGAACCCACGTCCTCCGGAAGAGCAGCCAGTGCTCTTAACCACTGAGCCATCTCTCCAGCCCCTTGTATTGTTCTTTCAGTACCCATGTCGTTTGTTTCTTCCACGAGCTTCATTATTTCTTTCCATCTACTGATTTGGGATTTAACTTGTTCTGGTTTATCTAGGACCTTCAGATAAACCAGTAAGTTATTTCTTTAGAGTCTGTCTTTTTAACATTTATTTATTTAGTGTATATGTATGTGCACATGCACACATGCACTCATGTACACACTCATGCACACATGGCATGGTGCACATGTAGAGATCCAAGGACAACCTACAAGAGTCAGTCAGTTCTCTGCCTCTGCCATGTGGGTCCCAGGGACTGAACTCAAATCATCAAGCCTTGGCTCCAAGTGCCTTTAGCCTCTGAGCCATCTTGCTGGCCCAAAAGTCTCTTAATTTTTTTTAACATAATCACTCATAGCTATATTTTTCCTTCTTGGGACTGCCTTTGCTGTAAACTAACCATTCTAATAAGTTGTAAGTTGTTCTCATTTTCATTTTATTCTAAGAATTCTTTCAATTCCTGACTTTTCCAATGACCCTATTGGTCATTCAAGTGCATATTGTTTAATCTCTATATATTAGTAGTTTCTGTTACTTTTTTTTTCTTTTTTTTTTCTGTTACTTTTGATGTCCAGTTTTGTTTCATTACAATCTGATAAAATAAATCATTGAAGTTTTTTGGTCAAGTCTTGCTCCATTTAGAGAATGTTCTGTGGCCTGCTGCATGTGTATTCTACACCTATTGGGTAAAATATTCTGTAGATGATTTTTAAATCCATCGGATCTATAGTGCAATTTAATAGAAAGTTTTTGGTCTGAATTATCTATATGGGTTGAAATCACACATTATTATATTCAGACATATCTGTCCCTTTACATCCAACAGTGCTAGTTCATGAAAATGATTGTGTCAAAATTTGTGCCATATATATTTACAATGGTGACATCCTCTCGATGGATTTTCCCTTTATCAATAATGCAGTGACCTTGTTTATGTCCGATTAATTGTGTCTGTGATTTGCATGATCAGATCTGAGTATAGCAACTCCTGATTCTTTTTCTACTTTGTATCTTGACTCTCATCCACTAACTTTGTGTCTATGTGTGTGTCTTTGCCTGTGAGGTGTGTCTCTCACAGACAATAAAAACTTGGGTCTTGTATTGTTTGCTTTTTTTTTTTCCAGTCTGCTAATCTGTATCATTATGTTACTTATGGAGAGAACTCTGTAATTCTGTGGGCCACTTTTCTTGGTTGATTCAAATATTCTTTGTTCTAATCTATTCAAGATAGACCCTAGTCCACAGTTTCAGACGTGATTATTTCCTAATTCTCACTTATTCATCGATTTTCCCATGAAACCTATTCTTCCCTGCATTACCACAGCTGAGAAACCCAGGGGTCACAAACTGCTGTATTTGGAACTTGTCTGACAAGGCCTTTATTTCCCTATAAATCTTTAAAGATCATGGGATATAATAACCTTGGTCGGCAATTATTTACTTTCAAGGCTTAGAATATATCACAGCATGAGTTCCTGGCTTTTAAGATTTCCTGGTGCTATTCTGATGGGCTGGGCTTTGTATTTGAGTCGACATTTTCCTTCCATCTTTTAACATTCTTTGTTCTGTAGTCTTGGCACTTCATGTGCTGTGGAGAAATTCTTTTCTGTCTGTGTCTATCTGGGGTTAGTTTGCTTTGTTTGTCTGTTTCTTCTCTAGACTTGGGAATTTTTCTGCTATAATTTAATTTCTGCTATAATATCATTTCTATGCCTTCAGCTTTCCTCTCAGCTCCTTTTACTGCGTTCTTGGATTGTGTTCCTGAGTGCAAGTGAGCCTCCTGCTTCAGTCTCCTGAGTAATTCAGTAACACAGCTGCAGACAATTGCATCCAGCTAAACCAAAATAGCTTTTAATTTATTTAGTTGTAATTTATTAATGATATACTAGATAATAGTTGATGGATGATATATTTTTGCCTTGGGGACCAAACCCAGGACCTCATGCAATCTAAGCAAATGCTCGACTATTAGCCCTCCAATAATAAGTTAAAATTAATTTGAAGATTATTGAAGGGTGAACAAGCCTCATCACTATTGTTGGAGCACATGTCAAACTGTACCACGCTCTGTGGTCAATTAGCTCACTCAACTTTCACATTAGGAAATGCATGTTCTTATTCTGCTTTACTGATGAGAAAGAGAAGATGCCAAGAAGATAATCAAGAGGTTAAATCATCAGTCCAAGGCTGCACAGGTGGCATGCAGCAGGAGCAGGATTAGAACCCAGGTGTCTGAGTCCAAAGCCCATGATCTGTACTGTCTCATCTGCCATTGCACCCACACTCAGAGTGTCAGGGCGAAACAGTTAAGTCCTGAAGCGGGGAGAGGAGAGGGAAGGGAGAAAGGGAAGGGGAGATAGGGTGCTGCATGCAGGAAAAGCTCTGCAGCATGGACAGAATTTTAAGAGATGAACGGAGATAAGCAGCTGGTATTTATTTAGAAAATGCCATAATTGCTAACATAATAGACTCATTCGTCAGGAGCTAGAGGCATTGCAATCAACACAGCATCCAGTACAAAGGCCCAGTGTGCTGAAGATGCGCCTGTTGTGGCTGGGAGACGTGATCCACTTGGAGATGTGGTCCACTTGGAGACGTGGTCCACTTGGAGACGTGGTCCACTTGGAGACCTGATCCACTTGGAGACGTGATCCACTTGGAGACGTGGTCCACTTGGAGTCGTGGTCCACTTGGAGACGTGGTCCACTTGGAGATGTGGTCCTCTTGGAGACGTGGTCCACTTGGAGACGTGGTCCTCTTGGAGACGTGGTCCACTTGGAGATGTCATCCATACAAGGAATAAACCAAGGTCATGGGCAGCAATGTCCCTGATGAATTCCAGCCCCACAAACGCTTCTCCAATGCCTGCTGCCCCTCCCAAACCAAGCAAAATGTTCTAGAGCAGTGGTTCTCAACCTTCCTAATGCTGCAACCCTTTAATATAGTTCCTCATGTTGTGGTGACCCCCAACCATACAAGCATTTTTGTTGCTACGTCATAACTGTAATTTTGCTACTGTTATGAATCATCATGTAAATATTTTTGGAGATAAGGGGTCAAAACCCAGAGGCTGAGAACCACTGTTTTAGAGAATAAAGGAGATAGAAAATAAAATGCCATACTCCTCCTTAGCCCTCTTCTTCCCTCGATCACTTCCAGCTTCCAAACTGTTCCTAAAGCACATTGGTTTTCTCTTAAGAATAGCCCAAATCTATTTTAGATGGTTGACAGGTTCCTCATAGATTTGGACCCCTGTCTGTCTGACTCACCAACCCCCAACCCTACTGACCATGTCTCTATTAGTTTTTTTTAATGTATGTGTGTCAGCATTCTAGGGAGGTGGCTTCCTCACACATGGTGTCAAAATCAGTCCTGTCACAGTGCACCTGAGGCCCCCCGAATGGCTGCTTCCTCCAATCTCCATTCCTCTCACACACTCCCCTGTAGTCCGCCCATCTCCTCCTCTTTGTCCCTCCAAGTGCCCCAGGGCCTTTGCAATTACTGTTCCCCTTACCCAGAATGCTCTTCCCAAAAATCCACATGGCTTCCTTCCCCAGAACCCTGAGGTGCTTTTCCAAGTGTGGGACACAGCAGGACAGAGGGACATATCTCCTTTGTGACAATCACTCCAGATGAGAAATGTTTGTCACAAGTTTGGCCCAAGTTACCCTCAGAATTATCGAGGAGACAGACAGAGAGAGCACTAATTTACACCATTGAGGATGTAACCTGAAGTCCCTGGAATTTTGCCAGGCCTGGGTGTACCTAGGAACAAACACTCCGAGAAGCCCCCTCACACTCCCAGAAGCCCATTGGCCAACATCTGCAAGTCCATGTGTGAAGATATAGTCTTCTGTGATGGTTTGACAGAAAACAGCCCCCAAAGCGAGTGGCACTATTAGGAGGTGTGGCCTTGTTGAAGTAATTGTGGTCTTGGAGGAACTGCCACTGTGGAGGTGAGCTTTGAGGTCTCATATATGCTCAAGATACTGCCCAGTGTCTCAGACCACTTTCTGTTGCCTGCAAGCCAAGATGTAGGACACTCAACTACTTCTCCAGCACCAGGTCTGCCTACATGCTATCATGTTGCACCATGATGATAATGGACTGAACCTCTGAAAATGTAAGCCACTCCAATTAAATGTTTTCCTTTAAAAGTTGCTGTTGTCATGGTGTCTCTTTACAGCAATATAAATCCTAGGTAAGACACCTTCCAAGTGTATTCAAAGAGCCCAGAAAGGCCCAGGGCAGGCCTGAGAAAAGTCCAGCTGGCTTGGGAAACAATCTGGACTTCTCTTGGTCAATGAGGCAGCCACACTACTGCGCTATGAACACAAGAGGGCAGTGTAGCTGCACAGAACGTTTTGAAGGTGCTGGTTAAGGGGGTGAATTGGTTTCTGATAGCTGGGAAGATGCACCTCGGGAGAACAGCCTGGGAACTGACTTCAGGGTTGCCAGGATATATATGACCCAGGTATGTCTCCATAAACACAACACACACACACACACACACACACACACACACACACACACACACACACACACACACGAAGTTCAGGTCCACATCGGATGACCTGGACGTTAAAACTCCAGCTCCACCTACCTATGAGCAAAATTCTCTGCCTCAGTTTCCCCCTCTGCTTTCCTTGAAAAGACTTCATGGTAACTAAGTAACTTAAATCTTGGAGATATAGCTCAAAGATAAAGTGTTTAGCGCACATATGAGGCCCTGGGTTAAATCCCCGGAATCCTCCCTACCCTCTACCAACAACAAAACAACACTGAAGAATACACAGCGCGGTTTGAATGTGAAATGTCCCCTATAGGCCCATGTGTATGAACACTTAGTCCTTAGCTGGTAGCACTGTAATAGAAAGGTCTGGAACCTTGAAGTGTGTCGCTAGGGCCTTGAAGTTATAGCCTGAACCCACTTCCTGTCTGTTCTCTGCTTCCTGACTATAGATGCAATGTGACCAATCACCTCACCTCCTGCCAGCATACTTTCCTACCATCATGGATTACATTCTATCCAGCTATAGCCAAAACAAAAAACAAAACAAAACAAAAAAGCCCTCCCTCAGTTAAGCTGCTTTTTGTCAGGTATTTGGTCGCAGCTATAAGAAAGGAAAGTAATGAACACAGTGTATAGTCAAGAGGCTGATGTCCTAGGTGGTTTTATTTATTTTTATTTAATGTGTATGGGTGCTTTGCCTACATGTATGTCTGTGCACCACATGCATGCAGTGCCCAGGAAGCAAGAGGAGGGCATCAGATCCCCTGGAGATGGAATTACAGATGGCTGTGAGCTGCCATGTGGGTGCTGGGAATTAAACCAAGGTCCTCCGGAAGATCAGTCAGCACTCTTAATCAAAGCCATCTTCCCAGCTCCATAGGTGATTCTTAGTCCTGTTGAGTTGGCAATAAGATTAACCATCACATATAAGAAGCTGAGCAGGGTGTTGGGCAGCTGGGGAGGAGTGTGCATTGGCCCTGGGCCCTGTGCTTCATGGTATCTAAGTCTAATAAAAGGCCATCTCGCCAGGGGAGGTGGAGGAATTGAATATGATCAGGCATTACAGCACCTGCCAGATCTAAAGGAGTTAAGGACTGACGAGGTAAGAAGTGGTGCTCTATGGAAGGCGCATGTGCAAAGGTCCTGAGGCATGAGAAGGGGCAGCCACGTTTAGTGCTACCAGTGGGACTGACTGAACTGATTCTGGCATTCCTGTTCCATAGTGGGGCATTCTCTGGGCTGTGCTGGGAACTGAGGACAGACATACCTTGTCAGTTGGTTCCCGACTACCATCCTGCAACCTGCCACTGCTCTCTCACAGGAAGTGCCTCCGTGGTGTTGGTCTTAATGCATTTGAGGTGCTGGAGCAAAACCGCCACTGACTGGGTGACTCATAAACACTTACTCACAGCTCTGGGGGCTGGACTGTCAAGGTTCCAAGAGATCAGGCATTTCTCTTCTTTTTTTTTTTTTTTTTTTTTTTTTTTTTGATTTTTCGAGACAGGGTTTCTCTGTGTAGCTTTGCGCCTTTCCTGGGACTCACTTGGTAGTCCAGGCTGGCCTCGAACTCACAGAGATCTGCCTGGCTCTGCCTCCCGAGTGCTGGGATTAAAGGCATGCACCACCACCGCCCGGCTGAATGAGATTTCTCTAATGCCAGCCAGCACTTTTCACTGCGGCCCCACCGGATGAAAGGGCTAGCCAGCCCCCTCTCCAGGGTGTCCCTGAGGACATTAATTCCATTAATAGTTATTTTTTTCAAGGGCATCGTCTAATACAATCTAATGGGGACTCAATTTCATTGTGTGCATTCCAGACATAGACATTCGGACAGCAATTATATTAAAGGTGGCCCCCTCTGCAACTGGCATTGGAAGTCCTAGGGCACCTAGCTCTGGCAGGGCAGGAAGCCAGGCTAAAGAGTCATCGAAGAGCGTGTGTGGTCACAAGATTTGCCCCTAGTAACCTGCATTTTCAAGGATATCTATGGTGATATTTTATTTGTATTAAAATGTTATTTGTATGTTAATAAATAAAGTTGCCCGGAGGTCAGAGCTATTAGCAAGCCATAGGAAAGCAGGGCAGTGGTGGCGTACACTTGTAATCCCAGCACTTGGTAGGCAGAGCTAGGTAAGTCTCTGTGTGTTCAGGGATACAGCCATTATTGGACACACATGCCTTTAATCTCAATACCAAGCATGGAAAACCTGGAGGCCTATACAGACAGGCCGTGATGAGGTGGTCATGTGGTTAGGTTTACAACCAATGAGAAGGCAGAACAGGAACTCTATATAAAGACTTTAACACAGGGGTAGCTCTGGTTCGGAGAGGTAGGACCACTGCAGGAGGAAGGGTAAGGTTTTAGCTCTTAGCTCTGACCTCTTGGCTTTCTTCTTTGCATTGGTTCTATGTTTCTTATTTAATAAGAAGGTTGGTTACATCTACAGATATCCCAATCCCAAGAACTCTAAAGCCTCCTAAAACAGAGTCACAAGCTAAAGACCCAGAGTGTACACACACACACACACACACACACACACACACACACACACACACACACCCTCAGAGGTTGTGCTGACAAGGGTTATAACTGGTAAGGAGACAGGAAGTTAGGATCATTCCAAAACTTGTCATTTTTTTATGAAAACCTGACCCAAGACTGACAGGATAAAAACACATGTTCACTGTTTCCCACCCACATGTCCGTGTCCCCAGTCCTAGAAAACAAACAGGAAGTGTTTCCTTACGGAAAGAATATGTAGACCTCTAAGAGACGAAATGAATCCCATCCTCAAGACAAACGTTCAGAGAGTTTCTAAGCAGAGCAAAAAAGACAGTCAGGGAGTGGGAGAAAGAGGCCCACAGTCGAGGTCTGCAGGGTAAAGGTGGCGGGGAGGGTGGGGCAGCTTAAGATGGGGGGGCAGTTTTCTGGGGCAATAAGCCCCATCTCAGAGGGTGAGCTGGATGGGGAGCAAGGCTGGGAGGCTGTGGTCGGTGAGTGGGGGGCCTCAGCTGTACCTTGCTTCCCTTGTTTATGCTGAGCAGCAGAAGACAGCTTCTCCCAGAGATGTCTCTAGAAGCATCCACAGATCCCACAGGGGGAGCCCAAGAGCCCAAGGAGATAAACTACTGGCAAATCCTCTGTGTTAGTCAGTTATCCATTACCGCAACAAATACCTGAGGTAAATGGACTTAAGAAGGAAGCTTTGCAGGTCCAGTCCCCTGGACCTGCCTGGACTGAATCTACCAGGTTGAGCTGAATCCCCAGGGGAGTCCTTGCCCTGGAGGAGATGGGAATGGGGGGTGGGCTGGGGGGAGGGTGGGGGTGGGGTGGGAGGAGGGAGGACAGGGGAATTCATGGCTGATATGTAAAATTAAATCAAATTATAAAATTTAAAAAAAACTCAAAAAAAAAAAAAAGGAAGCTTTGCTTTGGATCACAGGGCTCCAGTCTTTGACCAACCAGCCTGGCACATCATGGTGGGGCACATGGAGAGGGCTGGTTCACTTCAAGGCCATGTGTGGAAGAGAAGAAGACAGCAGAATCCCACAATTCCACTCTGGGTTACTCCTCCCGATGACCTAAGCCTCAGGCCAGGTCCTGACTCTTAAAGGCTCTACCTTCTCTCAACACCACTGGGGGTTGAAACCAAGTATTGAACACTCTAGGGGCCCATACTGGATCCCAAGCAGAGTACCCAGCCAGTCATGAATCACACATCCAAACTGTCCTCAGCCTGTCATTCCTGGGCACAGACTGTGGTAAAGAGGGAGTGAAAGAGAGAGAGATTGATTCCACATAGAGGAGGGTGAGTCTCACAGTCAAGACTGACCACATGTGAAGTAACAGCTATGCTTCACACACAAGCCCACTGAATCCTGAAGAAAGAAAAGTGCAAAAGCAAGCAGTCATAAGCCCCCAAAGAAATGTGGTGACCTCCACCGGCACCTGCCCCATGTGGCATACCGATACACATAAATAGACACATAAATAAATAAATAGATGCAAATCCCTGAGTGAAAGCCAACCGCAATCATCTAGCAAAGTAAGACAGCCAGCATTTCACAGCCAGATCATCCGAGCTGAAAACCCAGGAAGCAGCTAAATGTTTAAACAGAGTGGAGATGAGCTATGTAAGCAAAATATGAGACCAGGGGGTCCTCAAAAGGTACTTCAAGAGACCCAGAGACATAAAACATTAGTGGGAAAGAGATGATAGATAGAAGGTACAAGAGAAAAATCAAAAGAGAACCAAGAAACCCCAGAAGTTCCAAGGGCTGACACATACTGCCCGATAACTATACATCCAAGCCACAAACACCAGCTACATGTGTAGTTTTACTTTTTTGTGTGTGTTCATATATATATGAATACGTGTGTGTATGCTCGTGCATCTGTGTGTTGAGGTCAAAGGTTAACCTTGACTGTCATTCCTCAGGCACTGTCCACATTGTGTTTGGAACCAGGGTCTCTCACTGAACCTGATGTTTGCCAAGCGGGCTAGACAGGCTGGTTAGCAAACCCCAGGGATCCACCTGTCTCTACCTCCCCAGCTCCGGGATTACAAGTGCATTTCACCATGCCTGGCTGTTTGGTTTTTTTGTTTGTTTGTTTGTTTTAACATTGGTTCTGTGAGTGGAACTCAGGTCTTCAGACTCACAGAGCAAGCACTTTGCCAGCCAAGCTATCTCCTCAGCCTTAATTTTACATTTTTCTGACAGCTGCTTAGAGGAGAAAGAGACAGAAGGGATTTATTGCAATAACAGATTTTAATAAGGCATTTACCAAATATTTCCATTTCAACACACAGTCAGTCAAGTGAAAACATTGAGATATCTTCTATTTCTCTGGTGCCTTAGAAGCATAGTGTATTGTTGGACTTGGTGGTGCAGGCCTATAAAACCAATCACCCAGGAGGTCTGTCAATCCAAAGCTTTCATCAGCTACAGAGTAAGTTCAAGGCTGGCCTGGACAACTTAGTGAGACCCTGTCTGGAAGCAAAATGTAAAACATGGGTTGGGATGTGGTTAAGTGGCAGTGGTTGTCTAACATGTGTGAGCCCCTCTTGCAGAGGACCAATTTCCCAGCATCCACAATAGATGGCTCACATCCACCTCTAACTCCAGGTCCAGGAGATCTGATGCCCTCTTTTGGCCTCCATAGGTACTGCATTCACATGCACATACACATACCACCCCCATACACATATATACATAATTAAAAAGAAAATAATCTTTTAAAAATTTTAATTCATGAAAACAGACCCACATTTCCAAATACAACAGCTAACTTTCAGGGTAGAATTCATTTTAGAAACTTCCAAATAAGAAGAAGGTTTTTAGCATGGAAATAAGAGTCAGATTGAGATCAGACTTTACTGACACAGTATTACATGGTAGAGGAAGCAGGGGCAGGGATTGGGAATCATTTACTCTATGCTCAGTCATTTTGCCATTTTGAGATAAGCATTGAATTTGGACATGCTCACTCAGCTCATCCCGGGATCCTTTCAAAATCTGCACAAGAGCTTTCTCCATCATTGGCCTTGGCCAGTAGCTACACTTCACTTGTGGGGCCTTAAGCACTCCACTGGCCTAAAAAAATAGCTTCTGATTCTGAGAGGTGAAGACACCTTCAGATTTAAGCAGGCATGTCTAGTTCACAACCCACACAGGCTGCTTATATTTGGCTGCATGAGGCCAAGGGGAACTGTGAATATGTTTGAGTGCAAGATCAATAGCTTGCTTAAAACATGATTAATTAGGCGGAATGAGAAGATAACTCAGTCAGTAAAGTGCTTGTGACGCAAATATGAGGGCCTAAGTTTGACCCCTAGAACCGAACTAAAAGGCTGGGCATGGAAGCACATGCCTGGAACCCCAGCACTGGGGAGACAGATACCAACTAACCTAACATACCTGGTGAGTTCCAGGCCAAACAGTCCCTTTCTGTCTCAGAAAACAAGGTGAACAGCCCCGGAGACGCAACAGCTGAGCTTGACCTGTGGCCTCCACATGCACACGCATGCACGTGAGTGCATGCACACACACACGCACACACACACACACACGCACGCACGCACGCACACGCACGCGCACGCACACGCACGCACACGCGCGCGCACACACACACACGCACACACACGCACGCGCGCACACACGCACACACACACACACACGCACGCACGCACGCGCGCGCGCACACACACACACACACAATGAGAAACACTGAGGGGTTTGTCATTTTGTGTGTGTGATTGTTTTATTTTGTTTTGTTTTTGTAGCTCAATCACACGGTTTTGAGTGTGACTTTGTGGATGACAACATGGTATTATAATGCCAAAAGGCTAGACAGACTTGCAGCCTCCATGGCCCCTAGAAGTGACCGTGTGTGGGATAAGAGGAGAGGTGACCTCTTCCCAAGAGAAATAGTGGTGGATTGGAGCCCCATGAGCCAACTGCCTGTGGTATTCTGGAAGTTTCTCTGCCCCCCAACCCACCAGCCTATTCCGTGGTCTCACTGAATCCCAACAGCAGCAGGCAGGCAGCTCACTGGTTCTGAGGCAGCCTCATGTATCCATCACTGGGCAATGGTGGCTATCAGAAGCCTTTCCATTGAGCTCAAACTGCATCTCTGTGTTTCAGGATAAAAGAACGCCATGATTGGATAAAAAGTAACAGCCACTTTCAATCCCATGCCCTCATGTCAGAAACGAGGGAATAGGTCTCCAAAGGAAAATTAGGGCCCCCAGGTCACACTGACAACTGTGACACAGCTCACATCACTGGTGTTTCACCCCTGCGCGCATGAACACACACACACACACACACACACACACACACACACACACACGTAATAATAATATCAAAGAAAAAGAGGCTGTTAATTTAAAGAGTTGAGGGGAGACATGGGAGGGGCTGGAGGAAGGAGTTGGAGGGAGGAGAAGAAAGAGGAAAGCGGTGGAATTGTATTTTAATTGAAAAATTGTTCACACTTTCTAAAACATACAATAATAAAGAAGCAAGAGAATAATTGAGCTGGGTCATGTGATAAAATGCATGCAGCCAGCTATATTTCTTATTTTAAGTAGGGTAGGCTACTGTCTCTGCACCATGGTTCAGAGGCCAGCTCTAGAAGACAGAGCCTTCCAGACTGGCAACACTGCCCCATGACGGGATTTGGAGGGCTATATCTGACCCCAGAAGACACGCTGCTCCCAGCTGCCTGCTCTGCCGCCCCCTGTTGACAGGCCCAGCACTGGACATCTGGGGGACAATAAAAGAAAGGGAGGAAGAATGGTGGATTGGGGAAGAGGGAGGAAGAAAGGGGAGGGAGCAGAAGAGAGGAGAGAACACATCCCTCCTGAAGCTTGAAAGCCTCCCTTCCATTCAGCCAGGAAGCTGCTGGGAAACTCCATCTGCTTCCAGCAAGCCTCAAACTAGCAACAGCTCCTACAGGCCCACTTTGCTCACAGCAACCAGGTCTGACCTGGTTTGAGGTTCCCCTGGGAAACGGTTGCCCAAACTACCATACTGATAACAAATAGCACAAGTGAGAGAGGCAAGATAAAGAACGGGGAATGGGGCATGGGCACACCTTCCTCCCCAGAACTCTGAGGCCACTAGTGTCACATTTCTCATGACACGTTCATTTTGGGGACTTTCTCCAGTGCAGAAACTGTAGGTGGAGGGTATTGGGACCCACTGGGATCCATATGGCCCTATTGCCTCAGAGTATGAAGGGTCAAACAAATATCAGCAAATTGAGACTCAACCTAGCTGTTTTTATGGCTTAGCTGCAAGTAAACATCACAGCAGGTGACACTGTGATGCCTGTGTCAGGGCTAAGGTCACACACTTTAGCAATCCCTCCTATCACTCAGCCGTCATGAGACCTCACTGTGTGCGAGACGCTAGGCGCTAACTCCAGACCACAGCTCCTTTGAGAATGAAAGGCACACTGCTAATAGTCGTTCTGGGACCACAGACAGACCTTGGAGCTGTCCCAAACTCACAAACAAACGTGCTCACCCAACTACAAGCTAGGTGTGGCTCTGAGTGTGTTAGCTCATCTTATCTCCATATACCACTGTCCCCATTTCACACAAGGGAAAGGTGAGGCAAGACCTAGGATTTGGACCCAAGCAGCCTACCTACAGTTCCCATGATTCTCACCAGTAGGCTATCCTGCCTGTCTGGGAGCCCAAGTATACTTTCAGATGGGGCTGCCCCCAAAGTTGGGCTTTAGCCACCCCGCCCCATACTGTGTCCTCTGCAAAGCTCTTGCTTAAGGGATCTTCCCATAGCATTGAGATAACTGGTGCCAACCCCAAACACACACACACACACACACACACACACACACACACACACACACACATTAATGCAGAGCTGAGTAGGCAGAAAAGCCTAGAATAAGAGAAATCCTACACACTCCAGACACTGTCACCTTCTGGAGACCAGCAGTCCTCTGTCCTTCTGGAGTTTTCTGGAATGTCTGTATGTCATACATCACAGAATTTTCTTCAGATACCCCTTTAACACACAATGCTGGAGCAATTCGCACAACTAGCCCCAAGGGACTGAGGAGCCAGTCAGTTGAAAAAGTATTTGCCCTGCAAAATGAGGAATCGAGTTCCATCCTGGACACCCACATAAAAGCCAGACATGGTAGCCTGCACTTTTAATCCCAATATCTGGGTAGTGGGTAGGGTTCAGACAGGTGGATCCTGGGGCTCACTGGCCAGTCAGTCCAGTTTAATTGGTGGCCCCCAGGTCTCAGTGAGAGACCCTGTCTCAAAGAAAACCAAAGTCTCTAAGGAGAGATACTACATGTTGTCCTCTGGCCTCCACGTGCACACATGAGCACACACAAAAGAATGCACAAGCAGACTATTCCATGGACCTCCTTGTCCATTGGCTGCTCAGTGGACTCAGCCAATAGGAAGTACACTGGGAGGTCAAAGGGCAAGGGACAGGTGAGGTTGGTCATTCACTCCTCTGTTCGTGCTGGTGCCTCAGTGATCTCAGGCAGCTTTCCCTATCTATCACACACTTGGGCTCTCGAGCCTCCTGACTTTCCACACTCTTCAAAGTTGCCTCTCCCATATTACTTCCACCTTTGTGTCTCTACAAAAACCAATCTTCCAATCTGAGCATGATACCCAACAGTCTTGAGAGAAAATCGTAAGCCGCTAGACCATTCACTAACTCCACTCTGGTAGGTGGTGTGAAGACTGGGGATACACACTGAAGAAAAACAGATGCAACCTTGTCCTTGCGGACCTGACGGTCTAAGGAGAGACACCTAACAGCAGAGAAAGGCACACAATGACAGCTCTGATGTGCACGGAGTGAGCAAGCTGAGGTCATGTGACATGGACCTGGAAAGGAGGTCAGCCAGGGAGGTCAGAAGGCATAAAGAGCACTGTGGCGGCATTGTTCAGTCATCTGCTGACACATACCTCAGTGTAAAAGCTGAGGCGGGAGGGAAGACGGCTTGTGGGCTGTGGAAGCAGCAGCTGAGGACACTCTGCACTCTGACAGTTGCTCCAGTGGGGCTGCTGCGGCAGATGAGCCCCACACCCCACACACACACACAGATATTAGTTCTACTTCCTGGAACCTATGGCTGTTCCTCAGGTGGGAGAGCACTTTGCAGCTCGCCAACTTAAGGACGTGGGTGGAAGATCTCTTGGTGAGCCCATGAGGGTTAAATGTTGCACCACCACCCTGCCCAAATTTGTACGTTGAAATCCTGCCACCTGCTACTCTGAATGTGGCTGCACCCGGAACCGGCATCTTTAAAGAGGTGATTGAGTTAAAGTGGGGTCATTGGAATGGGCCCTAATCCATTTAACATAACTGATGTCTTTAAGAGAGGGAAATGTGGGCCGGGTGTTGGTGGCGCACGCCTTTAATCCCAGCACTCGGGAGGCAGAGCCAGGCGGATCTCTGTGAATTCGAGGCCAGCCTGGTCTACAGAGTGAGATCCAGGAAAGGCACAAAGCTACACAGAGAAACCCTGTCTCAAAAAAACCAAAAAACAAAAAAAACAAAAAAAAGGGGGGGGGGAAATATGGAGAGAGACGCACCAGGGAAAGGGACATGACTTCACAAGGAGAAGACATGGCCCACAAGCCAAAGAGAGGTGCCTCAAGAGACATGCACTTCGCAACACTTTGTTCTGTAGACTTCCAGCTCCTGAACCCCATGATGATACACTTCCTTGGCAGGACCCCCAGTCTGTGATATTAGCTACAATAACTCTTCTGGGTTGACAGTCTCAAATATGATCATGACTGTCCTTATTGAAGGATCGGGGAGGGATATTGACCCATCCATACACCGAAAAGGAGCCAAGGCAACCTCAGAGGCAGAGAGGCAAGTGCTGCAGCCAGGAAGCAAGGAGAAGTTTCTTCCCTGGAGCCTGTGGGGAGGTGGGGAGCGTAGCCTTGCTGACATCTTTATTTGCAGCTTCTAGAACCATGACAGAAAGCTTTGCTGTTGTAAGCCACTGTGTCTATGGACATTTGATACAATGGTGCAGGAAGACAATACGCTTCTTAATGTCAAAGCATGAGCTGATTTTGTACTAGGGAACTTATGCTGTCTTAGTGAATAAGCTTTATGATGAAGACAGTTTTTTTTTAGGTTTTCTACAACCTTCAAGAATATAAAACTTCAAAGGCTAGGGAGGTGGCTCAGTGCTTGCCTTGTGAGCATGAGGACCTGAGTTTAATCTCCAGAACCCACATAAAAGAGCAGTCTTGGGCTGGAGAGCTGGGTCCATGATGAAGAGCACATACTGCTCTTCCAGAGGACCTGAGTCCAGTCCCCAGCACCCATATCAGGAAGCTCACAACCATCTGTAACTCCAGCTCCAAAGGATCGGACACTTCCGGCATCAACAGGCACCCTCACATTTGTGTATATGCTTACACATGAATACACACATACACATAATTAAAATAAAATAAATCTTTCTTTTAAAAGCTGGTGTATTAGTCACTTTTCTCTTGCTGTGATAAAACATCATGACCAAAAGAAAGTTATGGAAGGAAGTTTGTGTTTGGCTGATGGTTCCAGAGGGAGAGTCCATAATGACAGGGCAGGCATGGCAGCAGGTGTCTGGAGTGAGAAGCTAAGAGATCACATCTGCAACCACAAGCAGCAAACAGAAAGAGTAAACCGGAAGTAGGGCAAGGCTATAAACTCTCAAAGCCCCCCCTCAGAGATGTACTTCCTCCAGCATGGCTGTACCACCTCCCTATAACCTCCCAACATGTTACTACTAACTGAGAACCAGCTGTTTAAATACCTGAGCCCACAGGGGACATCTCTCATTCAAATCATACACCAGGCATGGGAGAACGCACTTGTAATCCCAGCACTGAGAAATGTGAAGTACAGAGATCACTGGCTAGCCCACTGAGACTATTTGACAAGTCCTAGGACAAAGAGAAACCCTGACTCCAAAAATAAGCTGGACAGTGCCTGAGGAACAACACTTAAGGTTGGTTGTCCTTTGTCCTCCACATGGGTATGAGCACATACATGTAGAAATACTCTCTCTCTCTCTCTCTCTCTCTCTCTCTCTCTCTCTCTCTCTCTCTCTCTCACACACACACACACACACACACACACACACACACGCACGCACACCTGCACACATACAATACACACACAAAAATTAAACCTCAGGGTTATAGGAGTTTCCACGTGTGCTAGAGGCAACTGTCCAAGATGCCTATGGAATACTGATTCAACAGATGTGTAAAGAATTCATTAGACATCAAGATCATCCTGGGAGCCCAGGAGAGACAGTGAGACAGTGATACCTGGAATGGTTGTATTTACTCCCTCAGAGTTTTCCTATTTTCTACAGCAAGTTTAAGACATAATCATTCCTGTCAATCACTGTATTGGCAGAGGTTGGAGTTCGTGATCTCCTGATCCTTAGAATTACTCCTTTGATTGCATTTAGAGATGGGAGTAGCAAAGAGAAGTCATTTGTCAAGCATTATAAGAATGAGAACCCTATTTTGGATCCCAGGAAGATGGGCTTCCAAATCTGGACTCAGTGCCATCACTAAGCATCTTGTGATTGATGAAACAAGTCAGCTGTGGGAGATTTTCATCAGTAAGAATGCAGTAAGCTGAGGAGGACGGTACTGAAGCCACTATGTGACTGATTCAGGTTGCCCAAAATGTATGTGCCTCATGATAGAAAATTACAAAAATTGCTGAGCAAGGAAAACAGAGAAAAGCTAACTCGGGGTTTATTTTAAAAATAGCTGACTTTCATCAGGCTGAGTGACAATCCTGAGGACTTGGGAGCCCAGAATGTCTGACCACTGCCATCTGGTCCTTCTTCGCACTCCCAAGACCCATCACTGCAATTTTTCAGAAATCAGGTAGTGGAATTCCCAGGAGACAGTGCAAAAAGCAAGCAGTGGGGCCCATCGGGGATGGTGACTGTGGACCACACCTTAACCTCCTTCATTCACTCAGCATCTCTTTAGAACCAGCATCCCAGTCCCCACAATCCCATTCCACAGTTGTGCCCAAGGCAGATCCACAAAGGCCCACTGAAGACCGAGGATTAAATTTAGTCCCTTACCTGCACATATCACATACCACACCACCAAAAGGACATGCTCCTTTTAAATACCCTCCTGAAACAGAAGTATGTGACAATCACCTTCAATAGGTTGGTGTTGTCATACACACCTATGATTTTAATGCACAGGAAACTGAGGCAGGATGATCACAAGTTCCAGGCCAGCCTGGGATTCCCATGGAGAGCCTCTCTCAAAACAATATTCTACCATGAGTGTAGACTCATCCTTACTCTGCCAATTATTTCTGGACCTAGTATGTTAGTTGGGGCATCTATGGTTTGTTGCTACTAGTTGGAGGGGCTTCTGAGTAAGATGATGGAGTACAAGCTGCCTCCATGTGGTCCTATGCTTTAGGAACGTCTTCTCCTGGGGAGATGTAAACAAATATCTGCTCCTCTTTATAGGGCACCAAATGACAAACTAAAGCATGGGTCACCAACATCCAACATGCGGGAACCGATGAGTTTATGGAGCTTACTTACAGAGCGTGGGGGAGGGGTCACTTACAAGAGTGTGGGTAACCCCAGAGCATCCACATCAGAATGTCTTGTCCCAGCATGAATGAAGAATTCCCCACAGCTGCCCAGATGAAGTCCCCACTTCAGTGGCCCTTTCCCAGATTTACATCTCCTGAGACCACAAGGCCATGTGCAGTTAGGGAAGAATTACATAAGAAGGCCAGGAAATCTCACGTGGTGGCCAACGACTCCTCCACCACCTCCTTCATCATCAACAGTCAACAAGCCTGACCTTGGAGGTCTTTTGCAAGAAGCCACAGTTGTTCTGATGAAGATGAGTGATGCTATGCTCAGAGGATGGCTCTCTACAGCACTCAATGAAGGAGAGGTGTCATGTTACAGCTTTGGGAGTTTATATCCTTAGGGTACTGTCTTAATTTAGTTTCTGGTGCTGTAATAGATACCCTGACCAAAAGAAACTTGGGGAAAAAGGGGTTTATTTTATCTTACAGGACAGAGTCCATCATCAAGAGAAGCCAGGGAAGGAATATGAGCAGAAAACTGGAGGCAGGAACTGAAGCAGAGACCAGAGGAATGCTGCTCACTGGCTTGCTCCCATGGCTTGCTCAGCTTCCTCTCTGGGATACCTGTCCAGTGATGGTACCCCCTACATCAATCCCTAACCAGGAAAATGCCCCCACAGGCTTGCCTGCCGGCCAGTCTGATGACTGCCCTTCCTTGGCTGAGGTTCCCTCTTCTCGGGTGACTTGAGTTTGTGTCGGTTTGACAAAAACTAACCTGCACAGGTGTACTGAGCCCGTAGTTGTTACCGCTAGTATGACTTCTTTCTCCTTACTTCCAGGAACATCTCTTGTTTTGAAGTATACTTACGTCTATCAACAAGTTGACAACAGCTTTCCTCTGGCTGACATCTGTCTAAGTTAAAGTTTCTATCCTCAGTCTACAGAATTGCCTGGGACACCTCTTAAGCACATCTTGTTGATTTTCTTTGTTGATTGGACTAGCTAGTCAAGTGGTTCTCAACCTGTGGATCATGACCCCTTTAGGGTCAAGGGTCAAACAACTCTTACACAGGGTTGCCTAAGGCCATCAGAAAATGCAGATATTGACATTATGATTCATAACAGTAGCAAAATTACAATTATGAAGTAGTAACAAAAATAATTTTATGGTTAGAGGTCACCACAACATGAGGAACTGTGTTAAAGAGTCGCAGCATTAGAGAGATTGAGAACCACTGGTCTAGTCTATACACGTATGTGGTGTGACTACTAATATATCTGGGCTTAAGCCAGCCACCTGTTGGTTTTCTGTTTGCTGAACTGTCTCATTCTGCACATCCAATCTTTCCTTGCTTGGTTTCCTCATGCCTTATAGTGATCCCTTTGCAGCTACACAGCTTTCAGTCCTCTGAGAGTGGTCATCAGAGAAAATGGCCCACATCCTGCATACTAAAGTCCGATAGAAATTTTCAGTTTCACTACTTTGCAAACAACTTAAGGAATTTATGACACTCATCATTCCCTTTACCTTAGCTTCCCATTTTAATTTCACATATATTTTCATTAGTTTTAACTTTTAATTTATTTAGAGAGTGTATGAGGGGGTGGAGAGGTGTCATGGGTGGGGGCCTTAATTTCCTCATCAATAAAATGGAGATAAAAATTAATGTCTGTCTGTGGTAGTGATCTGATCATTCATGGAGTTAATAGCTCTGGCCTCTGAAACAGCTCCGTCAAAGCCATTTGTAAGAGTTGGGTGCTGGCGAGATGACTCGGTGCTTAGGAGTGCTTTCAGCTCTGGCGAAGGACTAGAGCTTGGTTCCTAGCACCCACATCAGGCAGCTCAAAGCACCTGGAATTCCAGCTCCAAGGGATCTGGTACCCTCTTTTGACCTCCACAGACACTTGCATACTTCTGACATGCATAGACACTGATGTACACACGCATAAATAAAAATATAAATACATCTTTCTTTTTTAAGAGTTGATACTAACATGCCAAGACCAATACACTTACAAAATGGGCAAACCCTGGGGATCCTCCATGTTTGGGGTTATAAGTACACTGGGTCTTCTCTGAGTAAGAGGGCTCAGGACACATGAGGGAGGCATGATTCCTTCTGGTTGAAGTTCTCCTGTCTCTAACATGTTAATCCCCAACTCAACACCTCCCAAGAA
>NC_081417.1:156008002-156016592 GCF_949786415.1 Peromyscus eremicus
GTTGGCTATTATGAGACCTCAATAACTGATGATGTCATCTCTCTGTTGCTATTTGTTCTGTTACTTGTAAGCCTCACCCAGGGGACCCTTGCTCTGCCCTGGGCTCTCTTTACTGGGAACTCCAGTTGGCTGCCTCAGAGGGGCTTGCCCATCGATTCTGCGGGACATTTCGAGAGCCCGAGTTTGTGATGTTTTGCCACTATCACTTGCTATTTATTCTTTTTGGATTTCTTTTTCTTTTTTGAGACAGGGTCTCTCTATGGTGCTCGATATGTAGACTAGCCTGGCCTTGAACTCACAGAGATCCTCCTGCCTCTGCCTCCCAAGTCCTGGGATTAAAGGCGTGTGCCACCACTACCCGGCTTATTATTTTAACTATTCCTGCTACATTTCAGTTTCGTTCAAAACTGAAAGTGTGGCCAGTGTAAATCATACTTCTGATGGTAGATATAAACAAGTGGCCCTAATTGTGACCAAGGACAAGTGCCCTAGGAGGTATGGCAGAAGAATGTGAGATCTGGGGGGAGGCCGGGGTTCCCTCCAAGGGGTTGTTGAGCAGACCAGGGAGGGCCAAAGCTGCTCAAAAAGCAAAACCCTGAGAGAGCTAAGATGTATGGCTAGCCCTGGGAGCCATCAACCTGCTGTCACTGCCCCAGGCAGGAATACTTAGTGAGGAAAGACCCACCCATGGTGGACTAAGTCCACCCATGAGCGGCTCTCTCAGAAAAATCCCTCGGAGATTTCCCCAGCCAATGGCAATCAGCAGCCAGGTAGGCCAGTGCCAACCAGCATTCCTCCATTTCAAACAAAAGCCCTGAGGCTAAAGGACTGCTCCAGCCTGAGGCTCCTAGCCACGAAATCCTGGAGCTCTGGGGAAACTGAGGTGTTAACCCCCATTCAGGCTTCCACTGGAACCAAGGCACGTGATGTCACCTCTAGTGACAAGAACACCTGAGAAAAACTCATTGGTTGGCCATAACTCCCAACAACCCATTGTGTTTGGGTTGGCATCAGAAGACATCTCAGGGTCCCCAGGCAGCAGAAATGGTTATCTACTTGATAACCTCTCCTCCATCTGACTGACCCTGATTCTGAGGGACAGCAGCAGCCCCTGGGCCACCACCAGCCTCTCTGCATTCATCTGTGGCTCTTGGTTTGATGCCTCCTGAAGACCACTATCAGGGAGCAAGAACTCAAGCCCAGGGGTTCAGGCTGTACTCCAGAAAGAGATACCAGGAACCCCAGGGCCCACTCGGCTGTGGCTGCAGCCTACTGGGATGCTACGTGAACAGCTGCACATCTCACACTCAGCACCCATCATCCAGATGCCAGAGACGGAGACTAGGGATGTGGCTCAGTTGGTCAAGCGCCTGCCTCACATGCATCAAGTCCTGGGTTGCCCCCTAGGCAGGCCATCACAGTTCTAAGAGGAAGAGGTGGAGGTAGAAGGGTGGGAAGTTCAAGGTCATCAGCAACTACTAAGGAAGTTCGAAGCTGAACCAGAACACATGGGGTCCTGTGTCAAAACAGAAATAAATGTCTGGTGCAGGTTCTCTGTCCTTGACATGGAGACAGTCTGTCCGAGGAGCCACGGTAAAAAGAACAACAACAACAGCAAAATGGTGGCATGTGCCAGAGCAGAGGGGCACACAGGTATGAGGTGGTCAGAACGCTCGGGGTGCGAATGGGGTGGGGAAGTCCTAGTGTAGGTGAAGTCCAGGGGTTGATGGCTTTGTCACATCATGTGATCAGAAAGACCTCCCTGAGAAAGTGGCTTCTCGGAGTAAGGAAGGAAGCAGGCAGACAGAGAAGGTTGGATGCAGCCGGTGCGAAGGCCCTGAGACAGGAGGGGGCTACCCCTGAGGCTAGCAGGGTGGGGATGTGAGAGGAGGAGGCATCTGATGAGGGCCAGAGGGTGGATGGAATTCTCTGTCTGCTGAGAGGCTACTCAGGAGTGCATCCCTCTCCAAGCAGTGGGGGAGTCACTAGAGGTCTGCTGTGTTGAAAATGGATGAGGCAGAAGGGCACACAGGAGCTCTCTACTACATCAAGGTAAAGGAAATGGAGGCTCCCACCAGGCAGGGGCAGTGAGGAGAGAAGGGACCAGATTCTGAACCAAGTTTGGGGTAGAACTGAGGAGGTTTGCTGATGGCCGGATGCGAACAAGAAGCAAGGAGCGACGCAGTGAGCACAGACTGGACCAGGCTTCCTTAGAGCTGGAGGAAGGTGCCAGATCTGAAAGAGGGCAGACAACTGTGGGGACAGCTAATTCTGACCATGGGGGCCAGTGAGCGGGGACAGCTTCTCTGAAGAGAAGTCTTCCTGAGACCTAAATCAAGGAAGAGGCAGAAGGGGATGCTGGGAAGACCTTAAGGAAGGCTTTAGGGGGACTTCCAACAGCCTCAGGGGACCCCAGTGTTGAAGACAGGGGGAGTGAGCCCCAGAGGAGGCCAGAAGTGGGCAAAGCCAGTCCAGGCTGCTGACTCAGCTCTGAGAAGGAGAGGGGGCTCCGGACTGTGAGCAGCCCAATCAGACTGAGAAATGCTGGGTGAGAAATAGCTCTGGCTGAGTCATCTCACGCCTGCTGCTCCAAGCCTGCCTTGCAGTTCACTGGGCCTTCACGCTACCACCTCGGAGAGGGCCTCTCATCTCCAAATGACCAGGTCAGCCCCCTGGGGCCCCTGTGTGTGAGTGCCACACTGCACGGGCTCGAGCAGTGAGTGGGACAGCTCTGCCTCGCCTCAGCTGCTCCGTGTGGCCTTCCCCAGGACTCAGATGAAAACAAACAGCACACACCCGGTTTGTGTCATGAAAGTCAGTGTGTAATTGGAGGTATCCAGGCGTGTAAAAGAGAAAAGGGGGGCAGCTTTTGTGGTCCAGGCTGCTGGAGGAGTTCTCTGTAATACTTGTCTAGCGTGCAGGAAGCCCTGGGTTCTAACCCCTGTACTGCATAAAACCCAGTGTGGCAGCATAAGCCATTTACGGAAGTAGAGGCAGGAGGATCAGAAGTTCAAGACTGTCCTCAGCTAGACCGTGAGTCTGAAGTCAGCTTGGGCTACTTGAGAAGTCGTATCAAAAATGAGAGAAGGCAGGCATGGTGGTGGTGCACATCTTTAATGCCAGCTCTGGGGAGGTAAAGGCAGATAGATCTCTGTGAGTTCAAGGCCAGCCTGATTTATATAGGGAGTTCCAGGCCAGCCAAGGCTATACACCAGGTATGGCGATGCGTGCCTGCAGTCCCAGCACTGGGGTGGAAGAGGGACGTTATCGAAGAACTTCCTTTGTAGACCAGGCTGGCCCTGAACTTACAGAAACTCCCTCTCCCCTGCCTCTGTTGAATTAGAGGTCTGCATCATTGTGCCAAGCTTAGTCTCCCCAGTGATTTTCCCTGAGAGCTCTCTAAGCCTGTAGGATGTTCTGTGTGTGAAATTTAACCTTGGGGATGCTGGACCCCCAAGGTAGGAGTCCCCCAGTCTCACGAGGGACTACTAGCAAGCCTATCCAATCTCTGCTCACCTATCCCTGACTGGCCTCCAACATGCCGTATCAGTCAAAGATAACCTTGAACTTCTGATCCTCCTACCTCTGCCTCCTAACTGGGATTACAGCCTAGATTATGCAGTGCCAGGGTTGGAATGTGCTAGGCAAGCACTCTGCCGACTGAGCCACATCTCCAGCCCTGAAAACACTGTCTCATTGCCTTGGAATAGCAATCCCAGAGGGTGGGAAGCCTTCCTGTGCCGGGCAGTATATAGATGAAGACAGATCTCGGCGTTCCAGGGCCTTTTCCTGGACAGACAACAATATTTATTAACTTTCGGAGAGGTTGCGCACATGCCAGCCATCGCAGTGAAGGCCGACCACTCCTAATCTGAAAATTCAAACGCCAAAACATCCCCAAACCCAGACGTCTTCAAGTGCCGATGCCATGCTGTAAGTGGAAAATCCTGTCCCTGACCTTATGAGATGCTCAGTCTTTACCGTCATCTTGACTGGTTTGGAGTGACCTGGGAAACACACCGCTGGACATGTCTGTGAGGACATCTCCTCAGAACTTCAGCTGAGGAGGGAAGACAACCTGAATGTGGGCAGCACCATCCTATGGGCTGGAATCCTTGACTCAGTAAAAAGGAGAAAGTGAGCTGAGCACCAGCGTCTGTCTGTCGCTTTTGGACTGCAGACACAGTGTGACCGGGCACCTCGTGCTCTGTCAGCAGGTCTTCCCTGCCTGTGGAGGGTGTCCCTCTAGGCCTTCCCTCCTGTGGAGGGTGTCCCTCTAGGCCCTCCCTGCCCTGTGGAGGGTGTCCCTCTAGGCTTTCCCCCCTGTTGAGGGTGTCCCTCTAGGCTTTCCCCCCTGTGGAGGGTGTCCCTCTAGGTCTTCCCTGCCCTGTGGAGGGTGTCCCTCTAGGCCTTCCCCCCTGTGGAGGGTGTCCCTCTAGGTCTTCCCTGCCCTGTGGAGGGTGTCCCTCTAGGCCTTCCCTGTCCTGTGGAGTATGTCCCTCTAGGCCTTCCCTGCCTGTGGAGGGTGTCCCTCTAGGTCTTCCCTGTCCTGTGGAGTATGTCCCTCCATGACCAGGAGTGCAGACAAGCCTCCCTGCCTTAAGTCACTTTTGTCAGGCTTATGCTATTTTATTGGGTGTGTGAGTGTGTGGGCCCACGTGTGGAGATTAGAGGGTTCTTCAGTGCTCGCCCTCTCCTTTCTCTGTGCGGGACCATGGCACAGAACTCAGGTCATCAGGCTTGTGCGGTGGCAAGCACATTTACCCGAAGAACCATCTCTCTGTCTAGCCCTTGTGTAAGGCCTTTTTTTTTTTTTTTTGGTCATAGCTGCATGTGTAGAAAGCACACTTGAATCATGTGTTTGGATTTGTGCCTCATGTCCAAGATGTCTCCTTGTGTATGCAAATATTTAAAATTCTTGAAATCTAAACTAGTTCTAGCCTCAAACATTTGAGCCTGGGGACAGTGGGCCTGGCGTAGCTTCCATTGGTCTGCCAGGGATGGGACAAAGCACCAGAGATTAGGATGCTTACTCAACAGAAATCTGACTGCTCCCAGTTCTAGAGGCTGAAGGCTGGTGGTCTGGCTTTCCTGAGGGTCTCTGTCCTTGGCTTGTAGACAGCCACCCTCTCACAGATTCCTATGCAACCTCTTTGTGCTTGCACTTTGCTGAGGTCCCGTTTCAAAGGACAGCAATCCTACTGGAGTGGGAACCCACCTAAACCTGCTTACCTTCCCAAAGGCTTTCCCTCCAGTTACATCATGTGATGGGGTGTCTAGAGCTGGGATGCACAAGTTGGGGTTTAGGGGCACAGTTAGGTCCGTGCTCATTTCTCTGCTCCACACCACACGAAGCGGGCATTATAAAAGGCGTTTTGTAGATAAGATATTGAGTTGAGGAAGCCGGAGAGATGGCTCAGTGGTCAAGAGTGCTTGTTGCTCTTCCAGAGAACCTGAACTTGATTCTCAGCACTCACATTGGGCACCCGCCCACCCCCACCCCCACTACATATACCTACATAGGCATATACACATAAATAAAAATAAAATAAATATTTAAAAAATGATACTGAGTTGAGGCAGGCATGATGATGTGCATTATTTAGTCCCAGAACTCAGGAGATAGAGGCATGAAGATCTCTGAGTCTGAGGCCAGCCAGAGCTACATAGTGAGAACCCGTCTCAAAAGAAAAAAAATAAAATAAAATAAAAAGATACTGAGTTTAGAAGTGACTTGTTCAAAGTCATATCAGAAAAAAAGAAAAGCTAGGGGTCTAATCCAGGGGTAGAGTGCTTGCCTAGCATGCATGAGGCCCCGAGTTCAATTCCCAGCAAAGGAAGGAGGAGGAACAGGGAAACGGAAGGGCACAGGGGAGGAAGAGAGGGAAGGGGAATAAATTTTAGAACAGCTGCTGCCAAGCATCCCACACAGCTGCAGGAAGAGTGTGTGAGCGCCAACAGGAAGACCCCCCAAATCTGATGGCGGGGGATGGGGTGTGCACACGGCAGTAGTCCTGGAGAAGCTCTGCCATCAGCTGGTGACCCCAAGCAACCCACCAGCCTTGCCAGCTAGCTCTTATCATAATTCTCTGAAGCAGCACTTCTCGGACGTCCCTCAGCAGGCCAAGAGGAGGAAATTTGAATGACATACTTAACGGGGTCTGTCCCCACACTCCCTCCCCCATGACGTCATTTCTGGTCTTCCGGTCTCCTTCCTCTCTGCCTTCCAACACATAAACCGCTGGGCTGGCCAGCAGGGAAGTCCTGGGCCTCTCCCAGCCCTAGTGGACTGACCAAAGAAGCAGGTGGTGGCCTGGAGGCTTGGGGTTTGAGCACCAGCCACAGTTCTGTCAAAACCACATGAGAGAGATCGAAAACAGCCCTTCGCAGTCAGAATGAAAAGTGGGACCAAGAGAAACTGAGTTCGAGGCCTCAGCTACTGAGAAGCCCAACGGCAGCTTCTGTGAAAGACACGCAGCCCCAAGGCTGTTAAATGACTCAGTTCTGGGGCCGTGGTGACGAAGGTGGTGCCTCCTCAGCACGTGTGTGTGCGTGCATGCTTGAGTACGTGTGTCGGGGCATGTGTGGATACAGGAACATGAGGGAGGGGCCTGTAAATGAAAAAAAAAAAAAAACCACAGCTCTTCTCTTAATGGGAATTAGAGATAGTTTATTCTGGAGCCACTCATGGCTTTGGGGACATAGATTTAGGTTACCCTAATTCCATGTTCCAGAGTGGAAGCAGTTTCATGAAGTTTATAGTTTACAGAACAAAGAAAGTCATAAATCAAGGCAAGTTTAAAATACATGGGTGACCATATCAGAGAGGCAGTTTCAGTGAGACAGGGAAGCTTTTCTATACGATGCTAGCTGAGCTTTTGGGTTGGTGGAAACTGGTGGTCTACTAAGCTAATAGATTCTAAAAGGTTTTTATCTATTAGTCACAGGATGTTAGGTGGGCAAGGGATGGTTGTTCCAGAGAGCTAGAACTAGTCCAAGATAAAGTAACTAGCCTTCGGACCTGCCTCATTCCAATCTTTCCACAGAACTGTAGTTCTAATCAATGGGTTTCTGCAGACACAGCTTCTTTCCAGTTTTCATTCACATAAGGGAGTGTGAGAAGCTGAGATTATGGGTATATGCCACCATTTGTAGCACCTGTCACTCAAAGGGACATTCATGGCTGGAGATGAGCTCTCCCTAACAGGACCATTTGTCTCAAGACACCTGCAATGGATCCAGAAAGACTCTCCCTCCTCACAGGGTCACATTCTGAGGTCCCAGGTGGCATACATTTTGGAGGCCACTACTGAGCCTCCTTCATGGACTCAGAATGTGGTGAACTCTCCCTGTATCAATGATCATGGAGCCTTTGAGAGGTAGAGGCTGGGGACAGTCTACACCTGGAGACCCCTCTCTCAGGAATTCCAGTCCAGCAGGGCAGGAAGATCTGGTGAGCCCACCCAGCCTGGGTTGGGAGACAGAAGTGAAAAGACCCACGTGATGACCCAAAGGCTCTCAGGAGTCCATACAGCCAGGGGGGGACCTTCGACTCCTTTGTTGTAACGCTCCGTCCTCCAAACATCCCATGCAGGGAGCACTGGAACCCACTGCACAGGCAAGAAAGCAGGCTCAGGTTCAGCGTGTCCTGACTGCCCAATGGTGAGGGTGGACACTGAGTCCCAGACAGAGCCCCACCACCCACAGCAAGCACTTGGGCTCAGGTTCAGGGAGAGTCCTGACTTACCCAAGGGTGAGGGTGGACACTGAGTCCCAGACAGAGCCCCACCACCCACAGCAAGCACTTGGGCTCAGGTTCAGGGAGAGTCCTGACTTACCCAAGGGTGAGGGTGGACACTGAGTCCCAGACAGAGCCCCACCACCCACAGCAAGCACTTGGGCTCAGGTTCAGGGAGAGTCCTGACTTGCCCAAAGGTGGGGGTGGATGCTGAGGTCCAGACAGAACCCCACCACCCACAGCTAGTACTGAGCCCCTGAGAACAGGAGGGTTGGCTCTGCTGCCTCTTCTTGTGTGGACCAAAACCTCCCAGGAGGTGGAGGAGTTGGCAAGTGTTGCTGATAATCCTGATGGTGCAGACATGGATAGACACAGGAAATGACTTATCAAAGGAGAGAGACAGATGAGCTGGGAATTGTGCCAGGGCTAGACTGAAGTCTTGCCCCAGAGCTTAAGATGGGGTCACTGGATCTTTTCATGGGCCATTTGCATGGTATGTATATGTGCAGGCTCAGTTTCCCTGATACTTAGCAGGAAGGCTTCCAAACCCGCAGGCCAATAGCTGGTCCTTCATGTGTCAATCCTTGGGCTTTTCCTCAGCTAGCCTAGTCCCTATTCACCTACCTCAACAGGGAGGGCCCCACAGACATACCACATTTTAGACCTGGAAAATTCTTCAGGCCTTCCCTTATCTTCCTCCCCAGGCTGAGACTTGAGGGTGTGTCCCCAACCCTTGCCCAGCAGACACAAGCATCTTAACATGGGAGCAGGCACCAGTCCCAACAGCAGGGGCTGGCAAAACCAAGCAGTTTCTGCTGTCTCGGGACTTTTGGTGTAGGTCCTGCCCCCCCC